>NC_092752.1:37435134-37737975 GCF_047496795.1 Chiloscyllium punctatum
CTGCCTGAACTGCTGTGCTCTTCCAGCACCACTAATCCAGAGCCTACATCGATAGAATAGGTAAAACAGCATACATAGAGAGATTAGGTAAAACAGCCCACATTGATACAGCAGGTAAAGCAACCTACATTGATACAGTAGGTAAAACAGCCCACATCGATAGAGTAGGTAAAACAGGCTACATCGATAGTTTCGGTAAAACTGCCCACATCGATAGTGTAGCTAAAACAGCCCATATCGATACTGTAGGTAAAACAGCCTAAATACATAGAGTAGGTAAAACAGCCAACATAGATAGAGTAGGTAAAATAAGGTACATCGATCGAGTTGGTAAAACAGCCCACATCGACAGAGTAAGTAAGACAGACTACATTGATAGAGTAGGTAAAGCATCCCACATTGATAGAGTAGGTAAAACAGCCGACTTCGATAGTGTAGGTAAAACAGCCCACATCGATAGAGTAGGTAAAGCAACCTACATCGATAGAGTAGATAAAACAGCCCACATCGATAGGGTCGATGAAACAGCCTACATCGATAGTATAGGTAAAACAGACTACATCGATAGTGTAGGCAAAGCAGCCTACGTCAATAGAATAGGTGAAACAGCCTACATCGATAAGGTAGGTAAACATCCCACATAGATAGAGTAGGTAAAACAGCCCACATCGATAGAGTAGGTAAAACACGGCAAAGACCTTGTCTATTTCGCCTATTCATGCCCCTCATGATTTTATAAACCTTTTTCAGATCGCCCCTCTGTTCCAGAGAAAACAGCTCCCGCCTATTCAGTTTATCCCTTTAGCTCAAATCCTTATGCCCGAAATATGGCTTATCCCTGCTCCTTGGATGCTCCCTGACCTGCTTAACTTTTCCAGCACCCCACTCTCGACTCAAATTCTCCAACACTGGCAACATTCTTGTAAATCTTTCTGAATCCTTTCAAGTTTCACAACAGCCTTCCTGTAGCAGGGAGATCAAAACAGCACACAATGTTCCAAAAGTGCCTAACCAATATCCTGTCGCAGCATGACCTGCCAACTCCTGCACCCAATGCTCCGACCAATAAAGGAAAGCATACCAAACACCTTCTTCACTATCCTATCTACCTGTGTCTCCACTTTCAAGGAGCTATGAACCTGCACTCTCAGTTCTCATTGTGCAGCAACAGTCCCCAGGACCTTGTCATTAAAATATAAATCCTGCTCTGATTTGCTTTTCCAAAATGATGCCCCTCATATTTCTGTAAATTAAGCTCCATCTGCCACTCGTCAGCTCATTGGCCCATCTGATCAAAATCCCATTGTACTCTGAGGTAACCTTCTTCATTGTCCATGACACCTCCAATCTTGGTGTCATTTGCAAACTTACTAACTATACCTCAAATCATTTATATAAATGATGAAAAGCAATGGACTCCACACCGATCCTTATGGCACATCACTGGTCATAAGCCTCCAGTCTGAAAAGCAACCCTCCACCACCACCCTCAGTCTTCGTCGTTTGAAGCAGTTCTGTGTCCAAATGGCTAGTTCTCCCTGTATTCCATGAGATCCAACCTTGCTAACTAGTCTACCATGAGGAACCTTGTCGAATGCCTTACAAAAGTGCATATATATCATGTCCACCGCTCTGCCTTCATCAATCCTCTTTGTCACTTAATCAAGCTCGTGAGACATGATATCCTGCGCACAAAGCCATGTTGACTAACCCTAATCAGTCCTTGCCTTTCCAAATACATGTACATCCTGTCCCTCAGGATTCCCTCCAACAACTTGCCCACCACTAATGTCAGCCTCTCTGGTCTATAGTACCCTGGATTTTCCTCACGACCTTTCTTAAACAGTGGCACCATGTTTGCCAAGCTCCAGTCTTCCGGCACCTCACCTGTGACTATCGATGATACAAATATCTCAGCAAGAGGCCCAGCAATCACTTCTCTACCTTCCCACAGAGTTCCAGGGTACACCTGATCAGGTCCTGGGGATTTATCCACTTTCATGCATTCTAAGATATCCAGCATCTCCTCCTCTGTAATATGGACACTTTCAAGATGTCACCATCTATTTCCCCACATTCTGTACCTTCAATGTCCTTCTCCACAGTAAACACTGATGCAAAATACTCGTTCAGTATCTCCCCCACCTTCTGTGGTTCCACACATAGGCTGCCTTACTGATCTTTGATTCTCTCCCTAGTTACCATTTTGTCCTTAATGTATTTATAAAATCCTTTGGATTCTCCTTAATTCTATTTGCCAAAGCTATCTCATGTCCCCTTTTTGCCCTCCAGATTTCCCTCTTAAGTATACTCCTACTGCCTTTATACTCTTCTAAGGATTCACTTGATCTCTGCTGTCATACACTTCCTTCTTTTTCTTAACCAAACCCTCAATTTCTTTAGTCATCCAGCATTTCCTACACCTACCAGCCTTCCCTTTCACCCTGATAGGAATATACAGTCTCTGGGCTCTCATAATCTCAATTTGAAGGCTTCCCATATTCCAGCTGTCCCTTTACCTGCAAATATCTGCCCCCAATCCATCTTTGAAAGTTCTTGCCTAATACCGTCAAAATTGGCCTTCCTCCAGTTTAGAACTTCAACTTTTACTCCCAGTCTATCCTTTTCCATCACTATTTTAAAACTAATAGAATTATGGTCATTGGCCGCCAAAGTGCTTCCCCACTGAGACCTCAGTCACCTGCCCTGCCTTAGTTCCCAAAAGCAGGTCAAGTTTTGCACCTTCTCCAGTAGTTACATTCACAGACTGACTCAGAAAAATTGTCTTGTACACACTTAACAAATTCCTCTCCAAATAAACCCTTAACAGTATCACAGTCCCAGTCCATGTTTGGAAAGTTAAAATCTCCTACCATAACCACCCTATTATTCTTTCAGATTACTGAAATCCCCTTGCAAATCTGTTTCTCAATTTCCCTCTGACTATTGGGGGGTCTATAATACAATCCCAATAAGGTGATCATCCCTTTCTTATTTCTCAGTTCCATCCAAATAACTTCCCTGGATGTATTTCCAGGAATATCCTCCCTCAGCACAGCTATAATGCTATCCCTTATCAAAAACTCCAACCCCCCTCCTCTCTTCCCTCCCTTTGTATCCTTCCTGTAGCATTTGTATCCTGGAACATTAAGCAGCCAGTCCTGTCCATCCTTGAGCCATGTTTCTGTAATTCATATGATATCCCAGTCCCATGTTCCTAACCATGCCCTGAGTTTATCTGCCTTCCCTGTTAGGCCCCTTGCATTGAAATAAATGCAGTTAAATTTATCAGTCCTACCTTGTTATCTGCTTTATTCCTTCCTGCCCTGACTGTTTGACTCGATTCTTTTCTCAACTGTAACAGTCTCAGATAGATCTCTTTCCTCACTGTTTCCCTAGGTTCCACCATTCCCCACCTCCAACCCCCACCTCCCCGCTCTCCCCCCGCACCCCCCCCCCCCCCCCACCACCACCACCTTACTAGTTGAAATCCTCCCATGAAGCTCCAGCAAATCTCTCTGCCATTTTATTAGTCCCCTTCCAATTCAGGTGCAATCTGTCCTTCTTGTACAGGTCACATCTACCCCAGAAGAGATTCCAATGATCCAAAAATGTGAACCTTTCTCCCCTGCACCAGCTCCTCAGCCATACTGTTTGGTATGCATTCATCTGCTCCATCCTCCTATTTCTACCCTCACTAGCTCGTAGCACTGGGAGTAATCCAGATATTATTACTCTTGAGGACCTCCTTTTTAAAATCCTGCCTAACTTTCTATATTCTCCATCCAGAATCTCATTTTTTTCCCTTCCTATGTTGTTTGTTCCAATGTGTACAACAACCTCCTGCTGGTCCCTCTCCCCCTTTGAGAGCATTCTGCATCCTCTCTAAGATATCCTTGAGCCTGGCACCAGGGAGGCAACACACCATTCTGACTTTTCACTGCTGGCCACAGAAACGTTTGCCTGACCCTCTGACTAGAGAGGCCTCTATCACAATCGATCGCTTGGAACCCGACGTACCCCTCATTACATTAGGGCTATTCTCGACACCAGAGACTTGGCTGTTCAAGTTACATTCCCCTGATAGATTTCGCCAATCGCCCACACCCCTCACCAACCCTGATGTCAATCCTGTCAGTAACATATTTCTAAACTTCAGAGTTAAAATTCCATCAGCTTCAATGGTTATCTCTTCCAAAGGAGGATTTTCACCCTGTTCAGAATGCATTTTGAAAAGCCAACTCTTTTCAACTTATTACTTTGCAAGATAATTATATATGAAGAATTACCACCTTCAATTTAAAATGTCAAATAAAATACAAAATTCACCCTCCCTAAACTGTAGTATTGCTTCAGTAACTACCATTGTTAATAAAGTTCATGTGTTCATTTAATATTTTTAAGCAGTTTAAGTTGGTGTGGTTATATCTAATTCTTTTTCCTCAATGGATGATAATTATGTATCATAAGAGAGACCTCATATTCGTGCGTGGGAGTAAATGCAGATAATTATCTCACATTTCCTGCCGATCAAACCTCAACAATTACAGGCAGGAAGATTCCACTCAACACAAAACATTTTTAAAAATCAGATATTTAGTTCAGTATATTCTTCATTTGTAACTAGTTTTTTTATCATAGGTTCAACCAACATAATCATTGATTTTATTGCTACAGCTTGCCATAAGCCTTAGTTCAATAGTTTGAAGGTCATGCGTTCAAATGCTAGTCACAAGGTTGAGTAGATAATCTTTGCTGACATTTCAGTACACTACAGAGATGCTGGCTCAAAGTTTCCTCCTGACTTGCACATAACCAATCTGGGCACAAACAAGTTAAACATCTTAAAAGATTGTGGAAACCGAGCTGGGAATTTGTGTTGCGGTGACATCCTCAGTGCTTGGGAGCCTCCTGTGAAGCACTTCTGTGATGTTTCCTCCGGCATTTATAGTGGTTTGTCTCTGCCTCTTCCGGTCGTCAGTTCCAGCTGTCCGTTGCAGTGGTCCAGGTCGATGTGCTTATTGATTGAATCTGTGGATGAGTGCCATGCCTCTAGGAATTCCCTGGCTGTTCTCTGTTTGGCTTGCCCTATAATAATAGTGTTGTCCCAGTCGAATTCATGTTGCTTGTCATCTACTAAGGATAGCTGGTCGTGTCGTTTCGTGGCTCGTTGGTGTTCATGGATACAGATCGTTAGCTCTCTTCCTGTTTGTCCTATGTAGTGTTTTGTGCAGTCCTTGCATGGGATTTTGTACACTACATTGGTTTTGCTCATGCTGGGTATTGGGTCCTTCATTCTCGTGAGTTGTTGTCTGAGAGTGGCTATTGGTTTGTGTGCTGTTATGAGTCCTAGTGGTCGCAGTAGTCTGGCTGTCAGTTCAGATATGCTCTTGATGTATGGTAGTGTGGCTAGTCCTTTGGGTTGTGGCATGTCCTCATTCCATTGTCTTTCCCTTAGGCATCTGTTGATGAAACTGCGGGGGTATCCGTTTTTGGCGAATACATTGTAGAGGTGTTCTCCTTTCTCTTTTTGCAGTTCTGGTGTACTGCAGTGTGTTGTGGCCCTTTTGGATAGTGTCTTGATGCAACTTCTTTTGTGTGTGTTAGGGTGGTTGCTTTCGCAGTTCAGGACTTGCTCTGTGTGTGTGGCTTTCCTGTATACCTTTGTGGTGAATTCTCATAACAGCACACAAACCAACAGCCACTCTCAGACAACAACTCACCAGAACGAAGGACCCGATACCCAGCATGAGCAAAACCAATGTAGTGTACAAAATCCCATGCAAGGACTGCACAAAACACTACATAGGGCAAACAGGAATACAGCTAACGATCTGCATCCATGAACACGCAACTAGCCACGAAACGACACGACCAGCTATCCTTAGTAGCCACACACGCAGATGACAAGCAACATGTTTTCGACTGGGACAACACTACTATTATAGGACAAACCAAACAGAGAACAGCCAGGGAATTCCTAGAGACATGGGACTCATCCACAGATTCAATCAATAAGCACATCAACCTGGACCCAATATACCGGCCACTGCAACGGACAGCTGGAACTGACAACCGGAAGCGGCAGAGACAGGCCACTATAAATGCCGGAGGAAACATCACAGAAGCGCTTCACAGGAGGCTCCCAAGCACTGAGGATGTCACCTAGACAGGGGACGAAACGTCTGCAACACAAATTCCCAGCTCGGCAAACAGAACCACAACAACGAGCACCCGAGCTACAAATCTTCTCCCAAACTTTGCGATTGTGGAAAGTTTGAGTGCGGTTAAGTCCTGCTCGTAACTACAATATGCCTTTGTGTCCAGATCTTTCAATTGACCCCAGTCCGTAAAACTGATAAACCTTTCAGCCGTGACACATGAATCTCCTCCAACTGAGCTTGTCTGGGGTGGCGGGAGGGTTCATAAAATTGCACCCAGATTTGCAACAGCCCAACTATCCACGGTTGCATGAAACCAGTCTGAAATCAGCTGAGAAGTGATTCATTGAAACTTCACATTTATCCTTCTCCTTCAGAAATCATATACAGGTTCATTCTGCTGTAACATATGTTTCATGAATGCAAATTCACTGTAATACAATTGACGAATTGAGGACACTGTTTCTAAAGCACAAACTTTTAAAATGCGTATTACTTATAATGTGATTCCAGTTAGTTTAAATGGTGTGGCTATTAAGCGATTTTCTTTCAACCTGGGATTGCATGACAACAGAGCTACCGCGTTACAGCAGAACCAACGTACATTGGAAAATCAGGATGGGTGATTTATCTTCATCTTTTTCAATGCTGGAGGAGATGGAGAATATTCAGAAATTTTTCACTTGGAGTGTCAGTGCACAAAGAATTAAGCACCACAAGAAAAGCTGCACACCATAAACAGCTCAAACCAAGCCTTGAGGATACTGTATTTCTTAAATTTCAAAAATATACTTTATTCATAAAAAAACTCTTTGTATATGTACATTGTCACAAATGCAGTTCAGTTCTGTACAGTAGTATATCAAGTAAACAAGCAAATGTTTGAGTTTGACACTATCCCATTAAACCAAAGGCATCTCTTACACATACAAGATTGCATTTGCATACATTGAGGACTGAGAGGGTCTGATGACTAAACGGACCCCCATTTAGCTTCAGCAGGAAACATCAAACAGTGGTCTTTCAGTGCTGTGCCTTGACAGCAGCTGCTCCAAGCTTTAGTGCACCCCTCAGCACATAGTCCTGAACCTTGGAACATACATTTGGTCGAGGCCAACTCCTTGTTCTGGAAAGTCAACAAGTTCCAGACAGACCAAAGAGCGTCTTTCACCAAGTTGATGGTCCTCCAGGCGCAGTTGATGGTTGTCTCGGTGTGCATCCCAGGGACTAGCCCATAGAACACAGAATCCTTGTGCCACAGAGCTGCTTGGGACGAAACTCGACAAAAACCACAGCATCATTCCCCAGAATTCGCTTACAAGGGCACATTCCAGCAGGGGGTGAGTGATTTTCTCTTCACCCCTGCAGTTGCCTTGAGGGCAGCATGTGGTAGCGTAACCCAACCAGATGTCCATAAAGGATCTCACAGGTCGTGCCCTTCTCACCAATAACCAAACAATGTGTTGGTGCTTATTAGAAAGTTCTGGTGATGAGGCATTTTGTCAAATAACTTTGACAGTCTGCTCAGGGAAACTCACAATAGGATCTACCCTCTCCTTTTCCTTCAGCCCTTGTGCACATAGCACAAGGACACTATGTGCTGACCACTTCCTGATGGACCTGTGGTCAAAGATATTTTTCTTTGCAAATTTCTCCACAAAGGGCAGGTGATACGGAAAGGTCCAACTATTTGGAGCATTCTGCAGCAACAGAGCCAGGATACTCTGGTGGAACAGGGTGCGGTAAGACAAATGCTGCACAACTAACTGACTCTTCAGTCCACAAGCTGCAGGGCTATTACCTTGGAAATTAGCATGACTGTAAACTCCTGTCGGTGTGGATCATTCTAGCCACATACAAGGACCCTCTACCTGTCCAGTAAAGGGTAGCACTTGGCTGATGATTGGTGCCCAGTAATTTGGAGCTGATGAGTTAATGGAGTTTGAGATTACACCATTAGAGAATGGGAGAAGTGTATTGACTGCTTGTCAGACCATTGGCTTCCCCCAGTATTTGGAGCAAAGGGGAGATTGATATTTTGACACTGGATGGCCTCCTCAAATTTTGCATATGAACAGGAATGTATTCCATTCTTCGAAAGTTGAGATTGCTTACAGCATCCAAGGTCGTATGTTACAATTTAAAACATAGCCATTGGCTTTCCTGCGCATTTTAACTAAGTCCCATGCTCAGAAAGGTTAGCCAGTTAATGGACAGCTTCTAGGTGGTGTTGCATAAACTCTGCCATCCTAGGTTAGGGCACTGTGTTTGACACTAAACACACACACACACGAACTGAGATGCATGCGTCCATCAGATCGGTTGGTATGCTGAAGGATCACATTCAATGTCTCAACAGGTCTTGCATCTTTCCATATTCCCAGACAGAGTGACAATGATTGTGGTCAAGTACATAATGCTGCACAACCTCTCAAAAGCAGAGTTCTTAACCACTACAGTTATATCAGACAGGTATGATGTATCAAGAGGCTTTGAGGAAAGAAGCATCCAAATGGAGCAAGGCTTTCAGACCACAACATATGGGGTGAAGGTTTTATACAAGCAGTCCCACCTCTTCAACTTCCTTAAAAAGGCTGCAAGTGCACAAAAGAGTGTTATGAGATGCTGATCAGAAGAAATTATGGATGTTGATCGATTAAAATTCAAAAAGATTAAAATGTTTCGCAACTTTCAAAGATTTCACTGACTCCGGCTTCCTGCCACGTTCTGGCCAGTCTGACTAAACAGGCAGTGCATTCTACACTGCACCAAAGCATTTTATGAAACTGAACTTAGTAGACACAGTTATCTGTGTCCATGCTGTTTCCCATCTGAGGCAAATTGGTTGAGGGTGATAAGGGTCTAATGTTTGAGTATACTCCGAAGAAAGGGATTTAATGACAAACTTTAACTCTTCATGGTCCCTCATCTGTCACTTCAATCCGCAAGCCCAACATGGTGAATCCAGGGTCCTCTTCCTTCCCTTAGCTCCTCGTCATGCTATACAACCTCACAATCACTCAGACTCTCTTCCATCTCCAATCCATCCAAGTGCTATTGATCTGAACAGAAACACTTCTTCTCTATGATTCAATAGTCAGTGGGCAGAACCCCAGTAGAGCTATGATCTCACCCTGCCAACTCTAACTAACACTTTAACCATGATTGTATAGCAACCAAGCAGCTCCAGTGTTTTCTGCTCATGGCAGGGGGTCAATGGAGACCATTACCAGTCACCCTATCATAAATATTGTCCAAATTGTCAGCCTGCAATAACAGGAAAACAAAAATATAGCAAGTGTTAAAAGCAATTACAGATGTTACAGCTCTGCATGTGTTGAGACTAATGCCACCATATTAATCAATTGCCTGTGAGGCACATTGGAACATTCTGGGGTCAAGAGACTTACTCATATAAATTCAATTTTTTTTTACAGACAAAATGTACAAATGATCCTTAAATCAGACCTAATTCAGCTGCTCTTCAAATTTAACACATTGTAATTTTGGCTTTAGCACAAATCTCACAGTGAATCTTTAAATTGTTATGACTTTGATAGCCCAGAGACATGAAGGTAGCAGATTCAGGATGACTAACATCATTACATCCAGGAGCAACTGAAACATGGGCTTTACGCTCAAAAGAAAAGGTAAAACAAAAGGGAGAGAATGAAAGAAGTATACTCAATGAAATAAAAAGCCAAATATTTTGATATTTTGCAGGAGTGGTTTTCACTTCATCAAGGGGTGAATTTTGCAGGGTACCTCATCCACCTGAGCATGGTCTTAGCAAGCTCAGTGTGGAACTTCTGCCCCTCAATGGAAGGAAGACTCACTCTTGAGGACTGCTGCCTAACCTGATCAGCTGGCAGCTGTTATGGTCCCAATATAACTCAGCAATGGGTGTACCATAACTCAACAATGTGTGCTCCTGGGTGCTCATGCAAGCAAAGAAGACAAAATGAATTCCAAACTGTCTAGGATTTAGATGGGGAGGGGATCAGGCATTTCAAGGGATGAGGAAGGAGTGGAGTGTCAGATTTTGCAGGCTAGGAAAGGAGGGTAACAGTTTTGCAAAGATTTGGAGCTCGGGTTGTGGATGCGGTTGCTGTTTTGCTCGCTGAGCTGACGGGTTGTCACGCAAATGTTTTGTCACCATGCGAGGTAACTTCACAGGAGTCACACAGATGATGCCAACTAGCATGGTGACACATGAGAACCCACCAGCTCAACGAGCAAACCAACAGCCGCATGAGGGTACAGCTTTGAAAGTTGTGCCCCAAAGGAAATACTCTCAGCAATTCCTTCAGTTTTTTTTAACCAAATTTGGAGAAAAATTAACATGTTCACTCTTATTTGCCTTCTACTAACTATATTATAGTGACAGAGGTAGGGTTAGCTCTTTAATTACCTCCTTAATTTGGGATTAATAAGCTTATGGTCAGGTAAAATATTGGTCACCTTCCCACTATATGAGGGGAAGCACATCAGTGTGGGTAGAAAGGTAGCTACTCCTCTTATTTCACATTGGTCTCCTTTGCCAATAACGTGCCTGGTGGGGAGGTCATAAAATCCAGGCCCATCTCTCCTCTGATATTTCTGTGGTTACCATTTCAGCATCTAGAAAATTTGAACTGATGCAAATAAACTGCCACATTTATGTTACTGAAAGTCCTGGAGACAAACTGACATTTAAATTCCTCTTTCCATTCAAAGGATGTGGCCTGGAGCTTTTCATGGCAATTATTCACTTTACCTGTATTGGCTGGCTTGAGCCCCACAGACTCTGCAATCATAAAATGCAGGCACTGGTAATCAGACACAGTAAAGAACAAGAAAAATGGAGGCTTATGCAGCACAAAACTTTGATATTGTGTAATGTGCACCTGAATAATATGATAGAAAGTTACACAAGGAAACTCACACACACTGTAATCAGTTAGAGGGCATGGACTGGGGCTGTTCAAGAAATAGTTTGTACTTGTTTGTTTCATGAACTAAGCTGTTAATTGCATTTTACCATAAATTCAAGTCTTCCCTCAACACTATCCTTTATTCATTCACCCAGGAGTTTCAGTAAACAAACGGCTCCAATTATAGCCCTCTGTGGTTCAGTTGAGACTGGGAATTCTCTGGGCTGAAGATGGCAACACTTCATTCAAGCAGGTTCAGTGACTGAAAAGTGATAAACAGAGCCACACAAAACATCTGAAAGAAAAAAAATTCCAACCTTCAGCTCTTGGTACTTTTATATTACATTTTAATCTGGAGTTAAAATTATTTCGTCATTTTTGTTGAGTTCACTTTTGTCATTTAATTTGGTCAGGTCTGCTTTGAATTCCCGTCAGATACATTCAAACAGCTCCAAGTGTGATCTCACCAACATGGCATATACAACAACTTACTCAGCAATGGACTGCTCAGGTGTGATGAACAATTCCTCATGAAGTGAGTTCTCAGTCACAGCAAAGTTAACATGAAATGGCTCTAAGAGAAAATACAGAAGGAAGAAGAGAGTCAAATGGCGATGGTTTGGATTTTGTCGTTTATCTTTTCCCCTCTGAACTGAGGAATTATATACAATCATTCAAACTCCAAATTACCTCAAGATGATATTGGGCCATTCTAGTGAACTACTTAATGGCCAGTTAAAGAGCAGCATTGGCGCAATCACGGAGGCTGATCATTCAGTCACTTTGAGTAGCCTGAGGAAAATATGAGAATTTGGTTTTCCTAAGTTATCTGGCATTGTGTATAACGTGTAACTTTACTGAATTTGGTAAAACTGATCTGTTCTAAACAATTGGTGTGTGCTCCATGGGGCTTGGTCCTTCACTTTGCTTTTTGAAATAAAAATTAATTACTAACAAAGTGTAATGCAACTTTTAAAGTTTAACATTAGTCTGAGCAAAGGATATTGTCAAGATATTAAGGTTAGCAGCTATGAAAACCTAAATGGCATTTACCTTAATTTTGACAAGGGAGATATTAAAATTTCAGAAACTTCTAAGAGAAACTACTTCTGAGAAATTTTGCCAGTTTTAGCAGACAGCACTAAATACTTCTGTCTGCATTATTTTGTGCGCTGAGGGCTGTTTTAACAACTGTTCCCAATGTGTTAACTTCTCATCCACTAATATCTTTGAAAGTAAAATCTAACTTAGCATATATTGATAATATAGCTGTGCTATGATAATAGAAGCACATAGTTTTCCTGGCTTTCATCTGTGCTCAAGTAGATTTTAATCACAATGAAATCTACTGTCTAGCTTTATTGATCTTGTGTGGCCCTTAGGTTAGAACTTTGGACACATGGGCATTAAGTAAGTTTGAAGGAAAGCTTCAGACAAGCCACATGTCAATAGGTGAGCTTATATTCTTTTATTTTGGCTATTTTTGCTGTTCCTGTCTGAAAAGTCTGGCTTCATGCATTGTTCATCCTAGACAGGAACAATTAAAACAAGCAATATAAACATGCTTAAAGAACAGCTTCTGCATACATTGTGAATCTGACATCCTTAATCCAATCACACTCATAGCCTCTACATTTTCATGGGTCTGCAATGTTGTAGAGTCCTTGAGCATGAGCCATTTATACTGTGGAGTACAACCAGTGGACAGAGACAAGCATGATTCCCACTGACCGCATTCCTCTAATATAATAGCACCTACTTTACAGTTCAGAATGGAAGATGTGTACAAAAATCTGGATTGAATATAATGTCTCAGGTGCTAAGCCCTAGGCTGTGGCTTTTGTTTCTCGTGACAGTCGCCAATAAGGACCTGCAGCAGTGAGGCATTTGTCTAGTTTTAGACATTTGCAAAACAATTCTGCTTTGGGCCTGTCGCTAAGCAGACTCAAGCCTCAGCGGGTTATATTTCAGCTGAATTCAGGTGAACCAGATAGAGTTTCTTGTTGGAGGCAGTTTTCTATTCAAATCAATTAAAGTCTTTTGAACATAGGCCTCCTAACTGCGGGTGGACTATGAATGCCTGGCAGAAAGGAGGGAGTAAACAGCATTTTGGTTAAAAATGTTGAGCTAATAGCTAACTGGTTGAAAGGCTTTTTGTCCTATTAATATAGTCTGCTTCCAGCTTCAAACTTGCCAACATTCTTCTGTGTTAGTTTAAAAGTGAATGGTAATCAGCAAAGTAAAGCTGTTAATGGTGGAATAAATTTGGGTACTTTACAATTTATAATATATGTAATTCGATTGGCAAAGTGGAATGCTTTCATACTCCTTACACTTTGATAGTGGTTATCTTTATTCAACTTTAACTAATTCCCCTTACATGAAAAGTTTTCACCAGGCATAACTTGCTGGGGTGAGGTTTCTCTTTCACAATTTCCTTCTTTTCTAGCTCACATTACAGTTACAGAAACATCCGCAGACCACTTAGAGATAAAAAAATCCTTTGCCTGCCTCCACTTCTGTGCCAAGAATACAAAACATAAAATAGACACTCACCGCTTATGATTTTCCATCCATTAATTTGAATGTTTTGACCATCATAGGCCACGGGTATACAGCCTGCAAGTTATTGAGGGATTGACAAAAAATAGAGGGAAAGCAGTCTCACCAAATAGGATTTATTATTTTAATGTTGATATACCACCTCGGCAACAAATATAGTACTTTTGTGCCATTGGTAATAGTGCACAGATTTCCATGTAGGATTTACCAACTCACAGTCCAGGAATTTTGATTACTTGTGCAGTCTTCTATCTCTGTGCCTGAATTCCCAAGGGACAATCCATGTGCAAAAAGCTCTGGGCTGCAAGCACAAATCTAAAAGCTGCAAAGTTAGGCAAAATAGTGCTGCAGCATGTGTCCTGATCCATGATGGTCCATTGTATGTCAACATGGCTCTTCCCACCAAGAATACTGTCAACAACTCAGGAGCAGAAGGAGTAGCAGGAAAGAAGGTGACAGTAGCATACTGTCACTGCCAGTCTGGCCAGACTGTCCATGACCTCCTCACTGGATTATAGTTCCCGTGAATAAAATGCAAAACCTCTTTGTACACTTGCCCCACGCTTTGCCATCCCTCTATTCTGGGCCATCAATGCTGAAATGGAAACCACCACTCAACAATCGGTCTAAATCAACTTTATCCAATTAATCGTCCAATATTCCACATAAGAGTCACCGAATCAGTCTTCTGAAGTCCTTTCATGTAGTTCTCCTCTGCTTGTGCTTATATCAGTAGCTGCAGCATTGATATGACAGGGGACACCTTTCAGGATGTTTTCAGGCAGCTGTTAACCCAGAAGGCCTCATTTCAGACTGCAATACCTTCGCGATAGCAGCATCAGTCTGAACGACTGGCTGACGATCCACAACGGGGCACCAACAGAGTGAAAATAGTGGGGTCACAATGCTGTGATCCTGAGATAAGACCGAAGGCTCATGCTTCGTAGAGCCATTGCTGCTCTCACAAGGCAGCACCTTGTAATTTAGAGTCAGAGAGATGTACAGCACAGAAACAGATCCTTTGATCCAACTCGTCCATGCCGACCAGATATTCTAACCTAATCTAGTCCCATTTGCCAGCACTTAGCTGATATTCCTCTAACCCTTCCTATTCATATACCCATTGAGATGCCTTTTAAATGTTGGAATTGTACCAGCCTCCACCACTTCCTCTGGCAGCTCATTCCATACATGCACCATCCTCTTTTAGATTTTTCCCCTCTCACCCTAAAGCTATGCCCTCTAGTTCTGGATTCCCCCACCCCAGGGAAAATACCTTATCTATTTATCCTATCCATGCCCCTCATGATTTTATAAACCTCTATAAGGTCACCCCTCAGCCTCCAATGCTCCAAGGAAAACAGGCCCAGCCTATTCAGCTTCTCCCTGTAGCTCAAATCTTCTAAACCTGACAACATCCTTGTAAATCTTTTTGGAACACTTTCAAGTTTAACAATATCCTTCCAATAGGAAGGAGACCAGAATTGCACAAAATATTCCAAAAGCAGCCTAATAAAGTCCTGTAAAGCTGCAATATGGCATTGCAATTACAATACTCAATACGCTGACCAATAAAGGAAAGCATACCAAATGCCTTCTTCACTATCCTATCTACCTGCCACTCCACTTTCAAGGAGCTATGAACCTGCACTCCAAGGTCTCTTTGTTCAGCAACACTCCAGAGGACCTTACCATTAAGTGTGTAAGTCCTGCTAAGATTTGCTTTACCAAAATGCAGCACCTTGCATTTATTGGAATTAAACTCCATCTGCCACTTCTCAGCCCATTGGCCTATCTGATCAAGATCTTGTTGTAGTCTGAGGTAACCTTCCTCACTGTCCACTACACCTCCAATTTTGGTGTCATCTGCAAACTTACTAACTATACCTCCTATGTTCTCATTCAAATCATTTAGATAAATTATGAAAAGCACCAATCCTTGTGGTACACCACTGGTAACAGGCCTCCAGTCTGAAAAGCAACCTTCCACCACCACTCTCTGTCTTCTACCTTCACATCAGTTCTGTATCCAAATGTCGAGTTCTCCCTGTATTCCATGACATCTAACCTTGCTCACCAGTCTCCCATGGAAAACCTTGCCAAACACCTTACTGAAGTCCATATAGATCACATCTACCACTCTGCCCTCATCAATCCTCTTTGTTATTTCTTCAAAAAACTCAATCAAGTTTATAAGACATGATTTACCACACATAAAGCCATGTTGACTAACCCTAATCAGTCCTTGCCTTTCCAAATACATGTACATCCTGTCCCTCAGGATTCCATCCAACAACTTGCCCACTACCGAGGTCAGGCTCACCGGTCTATAGTTCCCTGGCTTGTCCTTACCACCTTTCTTAAGCAGTGGCACCACGTTAGCCAACTTCCAGTCTTCCAGCACCTCATCTGTGACTATCAATGAACCAAATATCTCAGTAAGAGGCCCAGCAATCGCTTCCCTAGCTTCTCACAAAGTTCTCGGGTACACCTGATCAGGTCCTGGGGATTTATCTACTTTCATACATTTCAAGACATCCAGCACTTCCTGCTCTGGAATATGGACATTTTTCAAGATGTCAACATCTATTTCCCTGCATTTCATATCTTCCATATCCTTTTCCATGGTAAATACTGATGCAAAATACTCACTTAGTATCTGCCCCATCTCCTGCGGCCCCACACAAAGGCCTGAGAATGAAAACCCTTTAGAACTGAAATGAGGAAGAATTACTGGATGAAGGCACTGGGGCATTCTGGCAAAGTTCGCCGATGATGGACAGGCAGGTAGTACTGAGGAGGTGGGAAGGCTGCAGAAAGATTTAGACAGTTTAGGAGAGTGGTCCAGGAAATGGCTGATGAAATTCAACGTGAGCAAATGCGAGGTCTTGCACTTTGGGAAAAAGAATACAGGCATGGACTATTTTCTAAATGGTGAGAAAATTCATAAAGCCAAAGCACAAAGGGATCTGGGAGTGCTAGTCCGGGATTCTCTCAGGGTTAACTTGCAGGTTGAGTCCGTGATTAAGAAAGCGAATGTATTGTTGTCATTTGTCTCAAGATGGTTGTAATATAAAAGCAATAATGTGATTCTGAGACTTTATAAAGCTCTAGTTAGGCCCCATTTAGAATACTGTGTCCAATTTTGGGTCCAACACCTCAGGAAGGACATACTGGCGCTGGAGCGTGTCCAGCAGAGATTCACATGGATGATCCCTGGAATGGTAGGCCTAACATAGGATGAATGGCTAAGAATCCTGGGATTGTATTCATTAGAGTTTAGAAGGTTGAGGGGAGATCTAATAGAAACTTAAAGATAATGTATGGCTTAAAAATGGTGGATGCTGGGAAGTTGTTTCCATTAGACAATAGACAATAGACAATAGATGCAGGAGTAGGCCCATTCAGCCCTTCGAGCCTGCAACGCCATTCAATATGATCATGGCTGATCATTCCCAATCAGTATCCTGTTCCAGCCTTATCTCCATAACCCTTGACTCCACTATCTTTAAGAGCTCTATCCAATTCTTTCTTAAATGAATCCAGAGACTGGGCCTCCACTGCCCTCTGGGGCAGAGCATTCCACACAGCCACCACTCTCTGGGTGAAGTAGTTTCTCCTCATCTCTGTCCTAAATAGTCTACCCCGTATTTTTAAGTTGTGTCCTCTGGTTCGGCACTCCCCCATCAGTGGAAATATGTTTCCTCCTGCCAGAGTGTCCAATCCTTTCATAATCCTATACGTTTCAATCAGATCCCCTCTCAGTCTTCTAAACTCAAGGGTATACAAGCCCAGTCGCTTCAGTCTTTCCGTGTAAGGCAATCCTGCCATTCCAGGAATTGACCTCGTGAACCTACGCTGCACTCCCTCAATAGCCAGAATGTCTTTCCTCAAATTTGGAGACCAGAACTGTACACAGTACTCCAGGTGTGGTCTCACCAGGGCCCTGTACAGCTGCAGAAGCACCTCTTTGCTTCTATACTCAATCCCTCTTGTTATGAAGGCCAGCATGCTATTAGCATTCTTCACGACCTGCTGTACCTGCATGCTTGCCTTCATTGACTGGTGGACAAGAACACCCAGATCTCTCTGAACAGCCCCTTTACCTAATTTGATACCATTGAGGTAGTAAGGGCGGGGAGACTAGGACCCATGGGCACTGCCATAGAATTAGGGGGGGTCAATTTAGAATGGAAATGAGGAGACATTTCTTCAGCCAGAGAGTGGTGGGCCTGTGGAATTCATTGCCATGGAGTGCAGTGGAGGCTGGGACCCTAAATGTCTTCAAGACAGAGATTGATAAATTCTTGATCTCACAAGGAATTAAGGGCTACGGGGAGAGTGGGGGTAAGTGGAGTGGTAATGCCCAACAGCCATGATTAAATGGCGGAGGGGACTCGATGGGCTGAATGGCCTTACTTCCACTCCTATAGCTTATGGTGTTAGGGTCTAACCAGGTCATAATTCTTTCCTAGGAAGTTTGACAATTTGGGGTATCCAGTCTGGAACTTTATGAACTTGGGGAACCACATTCCAGGTCTCATCATAATACCAGAGATCAATACACTATTTGTCAATAAATAGTGGCAGAAAATGTATTGTAATGTCATTCCATTTTTGTTAGAAAATGGCTCTTGTCTAGTTTTAAAAATGCAAATCCAAACTTAATAATGTCGATGTGAAAACTAGTCTTTCGGATCATCTGAAAATACAGGTCGCTCTGCTATAACACGTGTTTTGCTAATGCAAATTCACTGTAACGCGAGTGACAAACTGGGGACATTGTTTCTAAGTACAAACTTTTAAAGCGTGTATTGGTTAATTTACATTCTGGCCCCATTGGTTTAAATGGTGCTGCTATTACGTGATTTTCTTAAAAGAGGGGGTTGCACGAGAACAGAACTACCGTGTTATAGCAGAACTGATTGTAGCTCTACTGAGAGATGAAAAAGATAAGTTTTGATTAAACCTGATGTTATTTAATCAATGGCATCAAATACAAAAAAGATACCATAGTATTTATAAATGTGGATTTTCCAGCTTTGCAAGCCATAAGGTACGGATAATGCAGTCTGTAACTTGCTAGTTTCAGCCGTGCAAAGTTCAGGGCCAGTCCTGTACTGATCTTGATTGACAAAACAATATTAAAATGGAAAGAGTTAATACAGCTGAGTGGCAAGGGTAAAGAAAGATGAATTGCAAATCTTATCGATGAACTGTGTAGCAGCTGACCCCACCTCTGCTCCTTCTCTCTTCTCATTCTGAGAAACAGTGTGGGGCTAAAGTGTACCCTATAGACTAAACGGTTATTTGACTGCTTAAGCTGTGTTACAAGACAATAGAACTAAAGAGAATCTCTTCTTCCTTCCTTCCTGTTCAGTGTTCTGCCTGACTAAGCAAACTAAATGCACCACCCCCTGCTGAAAATAGTGGACTCGACCACAGCTTAAACCAACAAAGGCGTATTCTGAAATATCTACAGCAGCAACGGGCACCAAGTCAACAAGCAGGTTTCATTGAAATGCAAATGAAAAATGTACACAACAGCACCTACAGTGTTCTCAACTTTTCAACTTGTATTAACAATGATTTCCAAATTTGTCTAATGAGTGTTCTTCCATCAAAATATTTCCCCCATCCCCCAAACCCCAAATGAATACTCTTTTGGCACTAGTTAATACAATGTTGTAACCTACTCATCATAGTTTGACTGGTAAAGCCCTAGCCACTACAGCTAGGTCAGACAGGATGGAAACTTAGTAAAACCCTATAAAAGAAAATAAGGAAAGTTATTCAAAGGTGTGTGTTTTATATAGACAAAATTATATTTCAAAAGCTAACCAAGGGGAGGTCAACTGGAAATGGTATTTAATCCCTTTACAAGAAGTAAAGTCACAGCCTCCCTTTTAGTGTATCTTCCCAACCATCACGGGAAGGAACAAAGATATTTCAAAAAGCAGTTGAATCCACTTCATACGCATGGCAATTAAATGATTATCAACAGTAGCTCAACTTTCAATCCCACAGCAATGGGTCACTCGACCCAAGTGACCTGAGATTGAAATTCACATCCAGGATGTCCATAGCCCAGGCATTTTGTCAATGGAGATGAAATGCCTTTGGAGGTTAAACAACAGTGAATTCTGATCGTTAAGCTCAAGCTCAGGACTGTTCTTGCAGATTTTTAGGAGCAGGCATTTTGAAAGAGAAAATGGTCAAGTCCTGCCAAGAAAAACGCAATGTCTATATAATTACCCAACCAACACACAGGATAACAACTCAGCTATTCAGAATAGATAGGGTGAAGTGATCTCACAACCAACCAATCAGATCTAAATTCTGCAGTCATACAACATACAGCCATGAATGGTGGTGGATAATTAAACAATTACCTGGAGGTATGGGTTCCACAATTATCCCCAGTCTCAATGATGAAGGAACCCAGAACCTTGTTACAAAAGGATGAAGTATTTGCATCCATCTTCAGCCAGAATGTTGAGTGAATGATTCACCTTGGCCTCTTCATGTGGCCCCAGCATCACAGATGCCAGTTTTCCATTAATTTCATTCACTCCATGTGATATTAATAAATGGCTTGTGACACTGGATACTGTAAAGGCCGTTGGCCCTGACAACCTTCTGGCAATGGAACTGAAGAGCTACACCCCTAGCCAAATTCTTCCAGTACAACTACAACACTGGTATCCATCCAACAATGTGGAATTTGCCCAGGTATGGCTGGTACAAATATAGCAAGAAAAGTCCAACCCGAACAATTACTGGCCTATTAGTCTACACTCGATAATCAGCAAAGTTATGGAAGGGGTCATTAACAGTGCTATAAAGTGGCAAAGGAACCTCCTATTCACTGCAGTTATATCTGCCAGCACCATGTGGCATCTGACATCATTACAGCCTTATTCAAGAGCGTACTAAAGAGCTGAACTCCACAGGTGAAGTGAGACTGACTCCCCTTAGCATCAAGGCAGCATTTGACACAGTATGGCATTAAGATTAAAATAAATCAGACAGCACAGACCCCACATGATGTGTAAACCTGCATTATTGTCTCAATAATTAACTTTGTTAATAAACTTCAAGATTTCTGTATCAGCAAAAGCACAATATTCTGTCTCAGCAAGAACATGATTATTCCTCAGAGCAAAGATTTCTTGGGGGGACCTGACTGAGGTGTACAAAGTTCAGAGGGATATACACAAGATGGATAGGATGACATTTATCCCATTAGTGGTGGTGGCAGTGGGGGTGTGGGGGAGAGCAAGGGAAATAACCACTTTTTTTACACAAGTAGCTCCAATTTTCGAGGGGATTTCAGGGGAAAAGAGAATCACCCGCAGAGTCCCATGTCTGAGACTCATTGCCTGAAAGACAGGAACCCTTCAGACATTTAAGAACTATTGAAATGCACACTTGAGATGCCATACCATACAGAGTTACGGGCAAAGTGTTGTAAAACGGAGTTAGAAAAGATGGATGTTTGATGACTGATATTGACACAATTGGCCAAAGGACCTCTGTCAATGCTATAAAATGTCTACAACTCCAAGACTCTATATTTTATGTGGACTAACATGAGAACATGACAAAATGCGTCATGCTAGTAGAATGGTGGTAGTAAGTGCACTAAAAGTAAGTGGATACTACAGTTTGAAAAGTTGACAGCAGAGTGGCAGTTGTCCAAAGTCCTTTTAGAGACCATAAAACCACATAAACTGTTGTTGTAAAATTTTGGACTTCATTGATATTCTTTCCTGCCAAGGATAGGACTTCTTTGACATTGCTCCTATTTGGCTCTACTCTTGTTCAGTATTGTGGGGTACATGGAAAACAAACATCTCACCAAGACTAGGCAATCCATTGATTTTCTGTCAGAGTTTTAATAGTTCAAAAGTAATTAATCTTTATTTCATGGATCAACAGAAGACAACGAATGATAGGTTGTCAAACATTTTATCGCTTTAGGTACTATAGGGTTAAGATGTGTATTTTCTGGAATTTCTGACAACAACCATTTCTGACAACAAAACTTCTGAAAAAAGTTTTCATTTCTTAGAAATTACCTGCAAGCCATGTCAAATTTCATTATTCACATGTCCAGTTTCATATCATGCACAACAGCCAAATTAAACAGTTGACAAATTCAAAGGCAGATATCAATGCAAAAGTATAAAATGTGATTTAACCAAATGATAATTTATCTAAAAGTCACATAAAACTGGTTATTGCCTCTATACCTTAATCTCTTAATAAAGCACTTCTGGACAAACATAAAGAATATACCATCAATGCTCTATGAGAGAAAGAGTGCAATTTCAAAGCAATTGGAGCAGGCCAGCAGCCTCTACAAGCACTTGACTCTGGAACAACTCTTGTAGCCATCAACAGATTCAGAATAATATCAATATCTTACACACAGTGTAGCTTCCCTCAGATACCAAGACACTGCTTATCATGCATTTTGAGACTTAAGCAATCAATGGTCCACATGATGACATTGTGGAAGTCCAATCACTCAAATAAACCCTATGTACACCACAATACTGAACAGTAGCATGTGGAATAGAGCCAAATAGGAACAATGTCAAAGAAGATTCCAAAGTTCTATCCATGGCAGGAAAGAATGTCAATGATGTCCAAACATTTACAGCAACACTTCTGCTTGCAGACCCCAGTTGGACAATGCATATGATAAATTTAACACGTCACTTGGATGCTGCCAGAAAAGTTGAAGCCTTCTCCTCCATCCAAGTGATATCGCCAAAACATGCACTATTTGCCAAAATTGACATTGATTTCAGTGCAAATATCATCCTCTTAAACCTTTTATTTGAAATGCACTCAGGAAACTCGCACAGCATGATACAGTCCAACAAGATAAGCTAGTTTCATTGGTATTATGGCTAATATGGCTCCTAGGAATGGATACTGCAAACCCATCACATTAATGAAGCAGATAGACTTTTGGTCATTAGCCTATCAGTATACATGGATGTGCATATTGTTGCAAGCTACTAAGTTATAAATTCATCATTTGCCATATTGAACATTCTAGCTGAAACACCATACATTTAAATCACAGACAAGCAAGCAGATTCAGCAAAATATGCCAAATACAGACCAGCTATAGCAACTCAAGAAAACCATCACCAAGGGGCAGCCTTGGGGTCCTCTGTGGTGTAGTGGTAGTGTCACCACACCAGACCCAGATAGTCTGTGTTCAAGTCCCACCTGCACCAGAGGTGTGCAATACCATCTCTGATCAGGTTGGTTGGAAAAGTAGATTAATTTTTTTTAAAAATTAAAATTTAGTTGGTGGTCTAAATACATTCACTACATCCAAAAGCTAATATGATTTACCCAATCATTCAGGGAAAAGCTGAAACTCTCCAAAGAATTTAATCTTCAAAGGCAAAAAAGTCATTATTCCGAAATTCTACATCAAGACATATTAGACCGAAGCATATCGATCACATGTGCAAAGGCAAGCAAGAGATTGGTATGTGGATCCATATATTGGCCTGGTAATAATAAGGACATTGATCAATTAATCAAGCCATGTGAAACATATCAATGGTATCAAAATCAGCAATTGAGGGAATCTTTCCGCACAACATCCCTTCTGATCCACGGTACAAAATTATGACTGATATTTCTGATGTCCATCAGAACAAATGCGTTCTGGTGACTGACTATGTCATCACATTTCCTTTTACATGACAATAGAGTTATAAAGTCATAGAGATATACAGCATGGCAGCAGACCCTTTGGCCCAACTTGTCTATGCTGACCAGACATCCAAAATTAATCTAGTCCCATTTACCAGCATTTGACCCATATCCCTCTAAACCCTTCCTATTCATATACCCATCCAGATGCCTTTTAAATGGTGCAATTGTACTAGCCTGCAGCACTTCCTCTGGCAATTCATTCCATACATGCACCATCACGTGAGTGAAGATGTCTTCCCTTAAGTCTTTGTTAAATCTTTCCCCTCTTGCCTTAAACATTTGCCCTCTAGTTTTGGACTATCCTACCCTGGGGAAAAGATCTGACTATTCACCCTATCCATGCCCCTCATTATTTTATAAACTTCTATGAGGTCACATCTCAGCTTCTCCCTATAGCCTGGACCCGGAACGTTAACCCTGATTTCTCTTCACAGATGCTGCCAGACCTGCTGACCTTGTCAAGCCACTTATGTTTTGTTAAAGATTTTCTGATGTTGGACTACAGGACTTGGCACAGAAGACTTAGAGGAAGAAAGATATCATCCAGCTTCTGGGAGCTGGGATGACTCCCAACCAAACTCTCAGAGAGCAGTGAAACCAGACAGCAATGTAGTCAAAGTTCAGGTAGGGTATGGTGTCAAAAGAAACTCAATGACTTCACATAAAAGCTCAAAGTCAGTGCGTGGCATGGTGGCACAATGGTTCGCACTGCTGCCTCACAGAGCCAGAGACCTGGGTTCAATTCCCGCCTCAGGCAACTGACTGTGTGGAGTTTACATTCTCCCCGTGTCTGTGTAGGTTTCCTCCCATAATGGAAAAATGCCTGAAGAAGGGTTTATGCCCAAAACATTGATTCTCCTGCTCCTTGGATGCTGTGCTTTTCCAGCAACACATTTTTCAGCTCTGATCTCCAGCATCTGCAGTCCTCACTTTCTCTCAGTCCAAAGATGTGCAGGTTAGGTGAATTGGCCATACTAAATTGCAGGTGCAGGGGTAAATGTAGGAGAATGGGTCTGGGTCTGGGTGGGTAGCGCTTCAGCGGGTCAGTGTGGACTTGTTGGGCTGAAGGGCCTGTTTCCACACTGTAAATAAACTCATCTAAATATATCCTCAGGTCAACATCGCATCAGCTTCACCACTAGTTTCACACAATTCAATGTATCACATGAATATCAGTCTCATTCAATCTACAATTTACAGTTTTATGTTACACTCACAAACTTGGTAGTACCGTAGGCTTATGCACAATCCCGCAACCCCAACATGTATGGAATGAATTGCCAGAGGAAGTGCTGCAGGCTCTCTCACACATTCATACAGTCTCACTAGGTCCTGACTGTTCTCAGCAATGTTGTAAACCTACATCCATATACTGTACTAGCAGATCATCCACAATGGCTTCCATTCCAGGAAAACATTAACTATTTCAAGCTTTCTATACAGATTGTCTTATAAAGCTGCATAATGCATGATCAACCACCCATACCTCCCATTCATAGTCCAAAAATTATTGCTTTCCTCCAATGTCACTTACCAATAGCCAACCTTTGCATTTAAGCTCATAAAGAGATTTGATTTGTCATGTTGGGTCAAAAGATTCTTTAATAATTAGCATAGGGTAATATGATATCTTCAAACATTATTGAAACCTTTTGGATCTCGGCATATTCTAAGTTTTCGGGATCATTCTCTGCTACTATGCTAGTAATCCAATATGTAGGAGTTGTCACCTTCTTGGTTAATCCCTTTCAATCTCTTCTATCTTGTCTATCACAATGGACTTGAAAGCAACTAGATCTCTCCTCAGAAGATGCAGAGTTGGTCTTTTACACTCTCATCTATTTCAATATAGCGTCCATGAGCAAGATATTGTTATGACCAATCACTGAGCAATGATCCCCAATTCATATGATTCAGGGCAGAATATCTCAAAGTCGTTGTACTCCTGCTTAAAGAGGGAGGAAGTGACTCTCCTTTTCAATCTGTCACCCACCACAGTTAGTCCTCAGTTAGTCACAATAAGCTTAACACAATATAATGGTCCCTTTCCTCGTAGATACCTTTTCCAATTTCAATCTATTTAAGCTTTAAAAGGAGGCAATTTAACCAGGATTTCTTGGGTTAAAGAAAGAGAGTGTTTATTAGTTAAAATGCAAAGAAAAGTAATAAAGCTCAACACACAGAGCGAAGAAGAGGGAACTGATTACAGGTTCAGAAAAAGATACAAATCAGTCTTTGATTTGTCTGTGAGGTGAAATGTTGCAGCCATTAATTTGGGTGATTCCTGAAATACTGGCTTTGGCAGCAGAGCATATCATCTGGAGAATCTTGGTTCTGCAATCAGCCAAGATGACTGGTCACATTTATTTTATGACAATGGCTTTGATGGCTTCTGACTTGCTTCCAGCAATCAGCAAAAGATAGGCTTCTTCTTTTGCTTACAGATGCAGTGTGCCTAGTGGCTATTGCACTGCCGTTACTGTCATGTGGACCTAGAACACCAAACTAGTACACCAAGACATGTTGCAATTTTTTAAACTCCTTCTCTTATGTGTTTTTGAATAGGGTAAGTACATTGTTGTCTTTTGTCAAGAACTGCTTTCTTTCACCTCCCTTACAGATTGAGATATAACTCAGAAGAAATGATTTCTGCTAAGGAGGTAATTGACTTATAATGTTTCTGCAACTATGAAAGATTGCAAATGAGGGCTTGCATCTCTTCCTTTGAAGTGTCTCTGTCTGATGTTCTTTGATATCCTCTAGGTACAGCATACCATGATCTTTCTTGGGCCTGAATACAATACAAGTAGTGGGAATTTTCAGTCACTGATAGTCACTGGGATACATCCTCAGAATTTATATTCTCAGACATCCTTGGCTTGTATATCTTTTTGTTTTTGACTTCTTAAGCAAAGAAAAGCAGTCTTACTAAAAAGTTTGATATATCTGTAAATAATTCAAGGTTAAGATCTGTTGCCATGACAACATTCACAATCTGTGAATGTATCTTTCTAATTTTCTAGAATCTGCTCATCTGTCACTGGCTTGATGCCTTACAAAACAATGTAAACATTATCTCGAAATGCTACCAGTCCAATCCTTTTTATTGATTCAGCTGAGGTGAGTGGATTTTGCTTCATGTCTGGTGTCTGGATATACGAATCTTCGGCATTCCCTTTGCTCTGGGCTCTCAGTTTACTTCACCCTCTTAAGCTGTCAAATTCACCTCATATTTTCCTTCTGCAGTCAACATTCTAACAGTCACAAATCATTCATAACCTTAAGACCAGAAACATGCCAAACTATTCCTTGGTGTAGATGATGGTCGTTTCGAGAGGATACTTCAATTTTGTGGTTTACATTGGCACAATAGGGAAACAACAACTACCAGGTATAAACCCTCACTCAAGTGTCAGTTGTTAGTTTCAATAGGAGGAGAGATAATAATAACTGATGGATTGTTACCATGCCTCCAAATTGGACAGTTCCCAGTCGGTTGGATGCTGTCATATCATGGCCTACTTGCTTCAACAGATGCTTGGAGCTCAGAAAACCGTCTCTTGACAGGCAGGTCATTAAGCTAATACACTGACAAAAGCTAAGTTAACAGCTGAAACGCAAGGATCATGTATGCTGGTCTTTCCCACATTCTACACATTGATGATACATTCAAGCCAGCAGCAACCAATAAGGACCTTACAATAATGTGGACATCACTGTTCACATAAAGTGACTCTCTTCTTTGATTTGAATCATACGTGCTGAGATATAGTGAAAAGTAATTTTTTTGTGCTATCCAGGCAAATCACACCTTACATATGTGTATCAGGATGATAGAACAGAATGTAAAATATAGTGTTACAGCTACAGAGAAGGTGCAGACAAAAAATCAAATTTAACTTATGAGAGGTCCATTCATAAGTCTGGTAACAGTGGGGAAGAAGCTGTTCTTGAATCTGATGGTACGTGTTTTCAACTTTTTTATCATCTGACCAATAGGAGAGGGTGGAAGAGTGTACAACCAGAGTGGGAGGAGTCTTTGTTGCTTTCCTGAGGCAACAGGAAGTATAGACCAAGTCGACAGATGAAAAGTTAGTTTTCATGACGCACTGGACTGCATTCACAACTCTCTGTAATTTCCTGTGGTCTGGGGCAGATCAGCTGCCATACCAAGCTGTGATACATCCAGACAGGATGCTTTCTATGGTGGGTCTACAAAAGTTGCTAAGAGCCATTGTGGACATGCCAAAGTTCCTTAGCCTTCTGAGGAACTAGAGGCGTGGGTAAGCTTTCTTGACAGGAGCATCAGTGTGGACAGACCAGGACAGATTGTCAGTGACATTTACTCATGGGAACTTGAAGTTCTCTACCATCTCCAGCACAGCACCATTAATACAGACAGGAGAATGTCCTCCGACTTGCTTCCTGAAGTCGATCGCCAGCTCTTTTGTTTTGCTGACATTAAGAGAGAGATTGTTATCTAACAGAGAAAATCCACATGCTCTAGCAGAAGAATACACAAGAGTCAGCATATGAATGCAGTGTGGTTTCACAGTCAGGAATACTCCATTTGCAACAATTGTATATCTCTTCCCCCACCACATAGAATATTCTTACTCCTTCATTGTCAAAAAAATGCCAGGCTATTAACCTTATGTGCATCTCACATTCAATTCCACCACAGATGTCAGGGATCAATTCTACGAGGCACTTGGCTCTCCTATAAGAACCAAGGGTCTGTACATCATAAGGAACATCACTTTTAAGGATCAGCATAGAGTACCAGGAAATCAGCATGATAAACAAAAAATAGACAAAAGCTACATGGGGCTAAGCTGTTGCCATGGACTCTATGTGATTTAGAGTTACTTCCAAACTAAGTTGCATCACAAGGTCACCTGATACAAAAGCAAAAGGGACATCAGTGACTGCAACAATTATTGAGGAATAGTGTTGTTAGTTGTCATGGGAAAGGTCTCTGCTCACATTGCTCTGAGCAGAGTGGAGACACTTGCATCATGCATGAACCCCACACCTCAATGCAGCTTCAGAGCTGGGGGCGGGGGGAGCGGAGGGTTGAAAGAATTAACAGTTGATAATTTTCTCACATAGTTCACTTCTCAGTTAAAGGAAAAAAGCCAAAACCTGCGTCAACCACCCTACATTACCTTCATAAGAGCTCTTTGATTCTATGAATAGAGATGGAGTTCTTAAATTGCTGCAGAAAATAAGCTGTCCTCCTGGACTCTTAGTTGTCGTTTCTCTTTTCCATCAGTTATAATGGATCAACATCAGACAATTTCTTGATCAGAAGCAGGGTCAAACAGGGCTGTCGTAGTCTCAATTCTCTTTGGCATCTTTTTCTCCATGCTGCTATTGCATACTTTTGCTGACTCAAATTGAACTGTCTAACTTCATGCCAGAGCTGACGACAAGCTGTTCAATTTGGCAAAACTGCTTGCCAAAATCAACGTGGCAATGACCTAGTCTGTGAGCTGCTGTTCACTCATGATATTATGCTGACATCTCAGACTATAATCGACTTGCAACTGTTTGTGAATCAATTCTCTGAGGAGAAACAAGTTGGGACTGACAATCAGAGTTAGTAGGACCTAAGTTATGAAGCAGAGCATAAAGACATCACCTTCCACCAACGCTGACAATATCATTCTGGGGGTTGCCAACAGCGTCAGATGCCATATATCAACAGTTAACCAGCCACCTATCCCTTGATGCTGAGATCAGCACCAAGATTACTGAAGCTGCAGCTGCTATAGCAAAGTTAGGAAGCCAAATGGGGACTAACAGCAAACTAACCAAAGCTCCACGTGTAACAGGCTGTGTTCTCAGCATCCTTCATCATGGTATTAAAACATGGATAACTTACACACATACAAATTATAGCAGAAGTAGGCTATTCAGCCTCTCAAGCCTTCTCTGTCATTCAATAAGATCATGGCTGATCTGTTAGTAAGTCAAGAAAAGTGGTTTGCACCTCCACTGCCTCATCTGAATATTGGTGGCCTCTTGGCAAGACAGAGTGCCAATATGAGAGTACACCAGCATGCAGGGATCCCCAACAAGTGCTGAGTCAGTGATGACTCCATTGGCTGTGAGCTGAATGGACAATGGCCACATGCACACAGATATATTCTATGGTGATCTTGCTCTCGATATGAGACAAACAAATTATTTACATCAGCTCGACAAGGAATCTGGAAGCATAAAAGTGACACTTGACCCTTCCACCAACCAGTGAGGACTGCAGATGTTGGAGATCAGAGTCGAGAGTGTGGTGCTGAAAAAGCACAGCAGGTCAGGCAGCATCCGAGGAGCAGGAGAATCAACGTTTTGGGCAAAAGCCCTTCATCACAAATAATTCCTGATGAAGGGCTTTTGTCCGAAACGTCAATTCTCCTGCTCCTCGGATGCTGCCTGAGCTGCTGTGCTTTTCCAGCACCACACTCCCAACCCTTCTACCAACCAGTACTATTTCGGCCTTACCACTCGTCCAGATCCCTGATGAATTTGAATCATGGATTCAATGTTAACCAGTGTTAATACTTTGGTTAAGAACTAAATAAAATTATACTCTTCATTGGCATATTCAGGTTGAATCCGAAATAGTCTCATGAAAGACAACTATCAGAATGTGATCAAGGCTTCTCTTCAGGTTGTAGCCTGACTATTTTTCACTATAAATGGTAGGTTCACTATTACATCCAGCTAAAGATGGGAACAAATTACTTAAAGAACAGATTTTAAAAATTTGGCATGGCACAATCAGTAACCGTACAGTACCACAGGATCTAACAAGTGGTTGCTTGTGGGTTAGTTGCGCTTAGTTGGAGCAGCAACAAGGTTGCTACAATTTCCCTCAACATCCTTCCCCTAGGAACATGAAAGATTATTTAGTTGCTAACCTGCTGGAAGTTGTATGCGTGAGGACAATTTGGAATAAATGCCAACACTGGCATTTCAGACCTGTATGGAGAACGACTGTTTAGGCAGTGTATCTGATGGATTCAGCATCTTCAAAACATGATGTTGAGAGAGAAATAAGACGATTGGAACATCAAAAAGTACATTGAATAAATCTACAATTGATTGTGATTTTCTTTGCAGTTACTTTCACTAACCAGACATCACTTCAGCTAAAGTATATCAGAAACACTATTTATACCTGATGGAATATCTCAAAAAATAGAGTCGTTACATTAAGATTTTTAAAGTGCCTCAATAACAAAGTGGGTATTTATGTATTTAGATTTTATGAAATCCTATTAAATAACATTTGTCTCTATTAGTCTAATATGTTATCTTGAAAATAAGATTGTAAATGAGATATAGCAACTATATAGTAGCTTGAAAAGTTTTTATTCCCACATTTAACACATCACTCTTTAATTTCAGGCAGATTTTAAAAAATTACCTCCACAAGAGTCTACTTTGATGCATTCCTGTTAATGATGAATAACTGTAGCTTGTGTGTGAGGCTGACAAAAAAAAAGAACAAAAGAATGTAAATCTTTTCAAACAATAGGCAAATTTCCACTCTTCCCTCACCCAAGGCCGCCCCCCCCTCGCCCCCACCCCCACCCACCCCCCTCACCACCCCCCCACCCCCCTCACCCACCCCCACCCACCCCAGCTGTGACTTCCCAGCCCTCGAACTCTGCAAAGCCTCTCATTGTTTCTCCTGACACTGGATCACCAAGCGGAAAAAAAACTAACTGCCAACACAACAGCCTTCCCCTGATAGGGCCTAATGGTATCTAATCAAGGGCAATAGGCCACTTCCGAACAACTGGGCAATAAAAGATTATTTCCAGTCGCAGAGCAAAAGAGAACAGGCAGGGGGCGGGGAGGTGGGGATGCTAAGGGACTCCTGTCTGCGGGAGGAAGTGCATTTAAGAAACCCAGCAGACGGGAACCATCTGGCCCTTAGCTGCGTAGCCTGTTCTCAGAGTGAATGAGAGAGAGAGAGAGAGAGACAGAGACAGAGACAGAGAAAGACCCTCAAAAGGGGCGAGTGATTTGTAGTCTGGTTCAAATGATAAGCATTCGAGAAAAAAGTATAGAGATGAATAACAGATAACCAATTTGAAGACTGGGGTGCATCTTTCTTCACAGACTCTGTATCTGGAAATGTGTGGTGAAATCTAGGCAGCAGCTGATCAGACTAAGTATTAGTATGGGACGGTTTTTATATTTGGAGTTTTTTTCTTAAATGATGCTCCTGTTTTCCTCCCTTCTGTGTCTGGGGACCAGAGAAGAGGAGTTTCCTTGATATTCTGTTCCTACGGGCGTGGCAAATCCCTTAACTGGTAAATTGATTGTTTTATTAGCTAATGCTTTCACAGGCTGGAGAAGGCATTAGACCCCTCATAAACTCCGTTTTCAAAGTAGAAAATACACCATTAAAAAAAAGGACATACCATTCTGCGGAGCCTGAGTTATCTTGAATTAGACTCCCTACAGTGTGGAAACAGGCCATTTGGCGCAACAAGTCCACGCCAACCCTCTGAAGAGTAACTCACCCAGACACATTTCCCGCCCTATTACTCTACATTTACTCCTGACTAATGCACCTAACCTTGAACACTATGGGGCAATTTAGCATGGCTAATTCATTTAACTAGCACATCTTTGGCTTGTGGGAGGAAACCAGATCACCCAGAGAAAGCCAACACAGACACAGGAAGAATGTGCAAACTGCACACGGACTTTTGCCTGTAGGTGGAATTGAACCGCGGTCCCTGGTGCTGTGAGGCAGCAGTGCTAACCACTGAGCCACTGTATTGATACAAGGTGGTTGAGGTGCCTCTGTCTAAAGCAACTAACACCTAAAACAGGTATTGGGTATCTTGCAAATTGTGTAATACTTGTTTAAGGACACCACCCCAACACAATTTATTTTTTCTACTGATAACCTGAACAGTACCGAAAGAAAAGAACATTTGGGGCAGCTTTTTTACACAGGGAGTGGTTCGTGTGTGGAATGAACTTCCAGAGGAAGTGATGGATGCAGAGCAGTTACAACGTTTAAAAGAGATTCAGTTAAGTACATGAATCGGAAATGTTTGGAGGGATATGGGCCAAAACCAAGCAGGTGGGACTAGTTTAGTTTGGGATTATGGTCAGCATGGACTGGCTGGACCAAAGGACCTGTTTCAGTGCCATATGACTCGATGACTGTAGTATCCTGAAGGGGTTGTCTGAAGTCTGTACAAAAATATGGGTGAAATCTTCTTTTCTATTATTATTTCTTCATGCAATATGGATGTTGCTGTCTAGTCAGCATTTATTGCCCTTCCCTGGCGGTTTGGAGTTACTTGTAGGCCAGACCAGTACGGATGTCAGATTTCTTCAATGAAGCAAATTAGTGAGGCAGATGGGTTTTTACAACAATTGAATGGTTATATGTTGCCATTAGGCTAGCCTGTAATTGTATTCAATTCAAATTTCTCCAGCTGCTGTGACTGGATTCAAACCCATGTCATTAGGTCATCAGCCTGGACTCTTGGATACAAGTCCAGTGACATTATCACTACATCATTACCTTTCCCCATGCGTGGTGGCAGGTGGGCATGAGCCCTGTCACCACACATGGGAAAGTCCACTGAATCTTGTACATCTCGGGCACTTGGTGATCCTCTGGTCGCCTTTCTACCAAGACTCTCTTCCTGGTAAAGGCAAGTCCCAGCTCATGTAGCTGGCAACCACCATGAGCTGCAATATTGTTTCAGAGCACTTGGTTGCTAAAGGCAGGCATGCAGGAGCACAGAGAAGTTTTCATAGGGGAGAACACGAGCTGAGCTCACAGGTGTAGGGAGTTTGAGGGTCAGAAATAAGTACAAGTTGACAGCTTTCACCCTACACCCCCAGTCAGTCCCTGATCATTACCAACTGGGGCAAATCAAGAACCCCCTGGTCCCCAAACCTGGCAGGCAGGTCAACCCATTGTACCAGTCAGGAAGGCTGACTGTGTTCTCAGGAATAGAATTAAAAGGGTATTACAAAGTGATACAAAGTATTACAAACCCACTGGAGATATCGCTGACTACAAGAATGAGGCAGAGAAAAGAGTAACTAGGGCAAGAGGCATGTTTTATGTCTTCCCTTTTCAGGAATGCACAAAATAGGAATTAAAAGCCATTTCAAAGCAGGTCTGTGTGCACTAGTGGAAGAAGGTGTGCTAGTCTACTTGGAATAAAGTTATGATTCAGAGATGCCGGTGTGGGACTAGGGTGTACAAAGTTAAAAATCACACAACACCAGGTTATAGTCCAACAGGTTTAATTGGAAGCACACTAGCTTTTGGAGTGACACTCCTTCATCAGGTGATTGTGGAGGGCTCAATCGTAACACAGAATTTATAGCAAAAATTTGCAGTGTGATGTAACTGAAATTATACATTAAAAAATTGATTGTCTGTTAAGCCTTTCATCTGTTAGAATACAGTGATAGTTACACATGAAAGAAGTGAAACTATCACTGTATTCTAACAGATGAAAGGCTTAACAGACAATCAATTCTTCAATGTATAATTTCAGTTACATCACACTGCAAATTTTTGCTATAAATTCTGTGTTACGATTGAGCCCTCCACAATCACCTGATGAAGGAGTGTCACTCCAAAAGCTAGTGTGCTTCCAATTAAACCTGTTGGACTATAACCTGGTGTTGTGTGACTTTTAACTTGGAATAAAGTTAATCATGGTAGTGGGGTGAAGAAGCCCTTAAGTGGTCTCAATGCACAGTGGACAATGATGGCCCCATAGCTATGTGGATGTTGGAAATCTGCCTGACTCCAACTCATTTGATTATGCCTCTCCCAACTCTTTACCTATAGGTTTCAGGAGTGGAAAGCTTTTGTCCCATGGTACTTTTTACCTTTGCTCCTCTTAACACATCTCTACCACCTACCAACTTGATCTCATCTACCGCTCCCTCCTATCATTTACCTGAAGGCCATCACTAGCAGATGTAGACCACATCTAAAGTAATATATAAAAGTTCTGAGGACAATAATATTTATTGTTTCATTTATTCATTCCCAGAATGTGGGTATCACTGGGTGTGCCAACACTCATTGCCCACCCCTAACTACCCCCAAAGGGCAGTTTAAAGTGAACCACATTGCTGTGAATCTGAAGTCACATATAGGGTAGACCACTGCGCTGGTAAGGATGGCACAGCTGCTTCCCTAAAGAGCATTAGTGAACCAGATGGGTTTTCCCCTCAACGATTGATAATGGTTACACAATTACCATTGGCTAGCTTTTTATTCGAGACTTTTATTGAATATAAATTGCACCATCCACTATGGTGGGATTTGAACCCATGCCCTCATTGGCTAACCGGGGGTTCTGAATTATAAGCTTAATAACATTACCGCCACGCCACCACCTTCCCAAGTACATGTCTGCCTTGGAAAGATTGCACTGCAGTTTCATCAGCATGTTACATTTAAATTTAGACCTTATAGTGATGTATACTCAAGTACAGAAGTACATGATTACAGTGAAAAGTGTACAATGTCACCATTCCTGGTGCCATCTTAGGTACAAATGTAACTAGTTACAAGATGATTGAATAAATGAATTAGCCTTATTGTCACATACTCAAATGAGTACAGTGAAAAGTTTATAAATCTCTACTTACAGGACCACCTTATGTACAAAGGTACCTAGATACAGTTTCTTCACTTAAATGATTAGTTATAGTGTTACAGTGGTACCAACACACAGGGTCATTTCAGGGACAGAGTACCTGGGTTACAGAACAGAGAAAGGGAGGAAACATTACATTACAGCTATACAAAATATAACTCATAACTCAAAATAGGAATTAACATAGGAATTAACAAGAAGCAACATTAAAAAGACTAAAATCACTCTCTGTCTCCAAGTGCTCTCCCCATCAGAGCAGCACAGGTGGTCTTCATGTGGTCTAACCACTGGCTGTCATCACACTCCATACCAGGCCACTGTCACCACACTCCATACGGGGTCACTGTCACCACACTCCATACGGGGTCACTGTCACCACACTCCATACCCGTCCACAGTCACCACCCTCCATACCAGGCCACGGTCACCACACTCCATACCGGGCTACAGCCACCCCACTCCATACCGGGCCACTGTCACCACACTCCATACCGGGGGCCACAGCCACCACATTCCATACCGAGCCACTGTCACCACACTCCATACCGGGCCACTGTCACCACACTCCATACCGAGCCACTGTCACCACACTCCATACCGGGCCACTGTCACCACACTCCATACCAAGCCACTGTCACCACACTCCATACCAAGCCACTGTCACCACATTCCATACCGAGCCACTGTCACCACACTCCATACCGAGCTACTGTCACCAAACTCCATCCCAGGCCAACTGCCACCACGCGCTAGACCAGGCCACAGCCACCACACTCCTTACCGGGCCACTGTTACCATACCCTATACCAGTCCACAGTCACCATACTGCATACCGGGCCACAGCCACCACACTCCATACTAGGCCACAGCCACCACACTCCATACCGGGGCACTGTTACCACACTCCATACTGGACCATGGCCACAACACTTCATACCAGGCCACTGTCACCGCACTCCATACCAGACCAATGTCACCACACACCATATCAGGCCACTGTCACCACACTCCATACCGAGCCACTGTCAGCACACTCCATACCGGGCCACTGTCACCACACTCCATACCAAGCCATGTCACCACACTCCATACCAGGCCACTGTCACCACACTCCATACCGAGCCACTGTCACCACACTCCATACCGGGCCACTGTCACCACACTCAATACCAAGCTACTGTCACCAACCTTCATACCAGGCCAAATGCCACCACGCGCTGCACCAAGCCACAGCCACCTCACTCCATACCGGGCCACTGCTACCACACTCCACACCGGGTCACGGCCATCACACTCCATACCGGGCCTTCATCACCTCACTCCACACCGGGCCACTATCACCACATTCTATACCGGGCCACTGTCACCACACTCCATGCCAGGCTATTGCCACCACACTCCATACAAGGCCATTGTCACCACACTCCATACCGGGCCACTCCCACCACACTCCATACCGGCCCAATGTCACCACACTCCATACTAAGCCACTTTCACCACACTCCATACTGGGCCATTGCCACCACACTCCATACCAGGCCACTGACATCACATTCCATACCGGCCCACTGTCACCATACTCCATTCCAGGCCATTGCCACCACACTCCATACCGGTTGACTGCCACAAAACTCCATACTGGGCCAATGCCACTACCCTCCATGCCAGGCTATTGCCACCACACTCCACACCAGGCCATTGACACCACACTACATACCGGGCCAATGACACCACACTCCATGCTAGGCCATTGTCACAAAACTCCATACCAGGCCTCTGTCACCACACTCCAAACCGGGCCACTGTCACCATACTCCATTCCGGGCCATTGCCACCACACTCCATACCAGTTGACTGCCACAAAACTCCATACTGGGCCAATGCCATCACACTCCATGCCAGGCTATTGCCTCCACACTCCATGCCAGGCCACTGCCACAACACTCTATACCGAGCTACTGTCACCAAACTCCATCCAAGGCACACTGCTAACACGCGCTGCACCAGGCCACAGCCAACTCATTCCATACCGGGCCACGGTCACCACACTACATACCAAGCCACTATCACCACCCTCCATACCGGTCCACTGTCACCAAACTCCATACCGGACCACTGTCACCACACTCCATACCAAGCCATGTCACCACACTCCATACCAGGCCACTGTCACCACACTCCATACCAGGCCACTGTCACCTCACTCCATATTGGACCACTGTCACCACACTCCATACCAGACCACTGTCACCAAACACCATACCGGAACACTGCCACCACACTCCATACCGGGCCAATGTCACCAAACTCCATACCGGACCACTGTCACCACACTCCATACCGGGAGACTGCCACCGCACTCCATTCCGGACCACTGTCACCAAAATCCATACCGGACCACTGTCACCACCCTCCATACCAGGCCACTGTCACCAAACTCCATACCGGACCACTGTCACCACACTCCATACCGGGAGACTGCCACCACACTCCATACCGGGCCAATGTCACCACAGCCAACACCAGGCCACTGTCATCACACTCCATACCGGACCACAGCCACCATACTCCATACCAGGCCACTGTCACCACACCCCAAACTGGGCCACTGTCACCACAGTCCATACCGGGCCACATCCACCACACTCCATAATGGGCCACTGTCACCATACTCTATACGGGGCCACAGTCACCACACTCCATACCGGGCCACTGTCCCCTCACTACATACCGGCCACAGCCACCATACTCCATACCAGGCCACTGGCACCACACTCCATACCGGGCCACAGCCGCCACACTCCATACTGGGCCACAGTCACAACACTCCATACCAGGCCACAGCCACCACACTCCATACCAGGCCACGGTCACCAGACTCCATACTGGGCGACAGCCACCACACTCCATACCGGGCCACTGTCACCACACTCCATACCCGGGGACACAGCAACCACACTCCATACCGGGCCACAGTCACAACACTCCATACCAGGCCACAGCCACCACACTCCATACCAGGCCACTGTCACCACACTCCATACCGGACAACAGCCACCACACTCCATACCGGGCCACTGTCGCCATACTCCATTCCGGGCCATTGCCACCACACTCCATACCGGTTGACTGCCACAAAACTCCATACCGGGCCAATGCCACCACTCTCCATGCCAGGCTATTGCTACCACACGCCACACCAGGCTATTGCCTCCACACTCCATACCGAGCTACTGTCACCAAACTCCATCCAATGCCAACTGCCACCACGCGCTGCACCAGGCCACAGCCAACTCATTCCATACCGGGCTACTGCTACCACACCTCACACTTGGCCACTATCACCACACTCCATATCAGGCCACTATCACCACACTCCACACCAGGCCACAGCCACCACACACCATACCGGGCCACAGCCACCACTCTCCATACCGAGCCACTGTCACCACACTCCATACCGAGCCACTGTCACCACACTCCATACCGAGCCACTGTCACCACACTCCATACCGAGCCACTGTCACCACATTCCATACCGGGCCACTGTCACCACACTCCATACCAGGCCACTGTCACCACATTCCATACCGGGCCACTGTCACCACACTCCATACCAGGCCACTGAAACCACATTCCATACTGGGCGACAGCCACCACACTCCATACCGGTCCACAGTCACCACCCTCCATACCAGGCCACAGTCACCACACTCCATACCCGGGGACACAGCAACCACACTCCATACCAGGCCACTGTCACCACACTCCATACCGGACAACAGCCACCACACTCCATACCGGGCCACTGTCGCCATACTCCATTCCGGGCCATTGCCACCACACTCCATACCGGTTGACTGCCACAAAACTCCATACCGGGCCAATGCCACCACTCTCCATGCCAGGCTATTGCCACCACACGCCACACCAGGCTATTGCCTCCACACTCCATACCGAGCTACTGTCACCAAACTCCATCCAATGCCAACTGCCACCACGCGCTGCACCAGGCCACAGCCAACTCATTCCATACCGGGCTACTGCTACCACACCTCACACTTGGCCACTATCACCACACTCCATATCAGGCCACTATCACCACACTCCACACCAGGCCACTGCCACCACACTCCATACCGAGCCACTGTCACCACACTCCATACCGAGCCACTGTCACCACACTCCATACCGAGCCACTGTCACCACACTCCATACCGAGCCACTGTCAGCACACTCCATACCGAGCTACTGTGACCAAACTCCATCCCAGGCCAACTGCCACCACGCGCTGCACCAGGCCAACTCATTCCATACCAGGCCACTGCTACCAGACCTCACACCGGGCCACTATCACCACACTCCATACCAGGCCACTGTCACCACACTCCACACCAGGCCACAGCCACCACACTCCATACCGGGCCACAGACACCACACTCCATACCGGGCCACTGTTACCTCACCCCATACCAGTCCACAGTCACCATACTCCATACCAGGCCAATGTCACCACACACCTGTCACCAATCTCCATACCATGCCAACTGCCACCACGCGCTGCACCAGGCCACAGCCACCTCACTCCATACCGGGCCACTGCTGCCACACACCACACCAGGTCACGGCCATCACGCTCCATACCGGGCCTTCGTCACCTCACTCCACACCGGGCCACTATCACCACATTCCATACCGGGCCACTGTCACCACACTCCATACCAGGCCACTCTCACCACACTCCACACCAGGCCACTGTCACCAGACTCCATACCGGGCCACAGTCACCACACTCCACACCAGGCCACTATCACCACACTCCACACCAGGCCACTATCACCACATTCCATACCGGGCCACTGTCACCACACTCCATACCAGGCCACTGAAACCACATTCCATACTGGGCGAGAGCCACCACACTCCATACCGGTCCACAGTCACCACCCTCCATACCAGGCCACAGTCACCAGACTCCATACCCGGCGACACAGCAACAACACTCCATACCAGGCCACTGTCACCACACTCCATACTGGGCCACAGCCACCACACTCCATACCGGGCCACTGTCACCATACTCCATTCCGGGCCATTGCCACCACACTCCATACCGGTTGACTGCCACAAAACTCCATACCGGGCCAATGCCACCACTCTCCATGCCAGGCTATTGCCACCACACGCCAAACCAGGCTATTGCCTCCATACTCCATACCGAGCTACTGTCACCAAACTCCATCCAACGCCAACTGCCACCACGCACTGCACCAGGCCACAGCCAACTCATTCCATACCGGGCTACTGCTACCACACCTCACACTTGGCCACTATCTCCACACTCCACACTAGGCCACAGCCACCACACACCATACCGGGCCACAGCCACCACTCTCCATACTGGGCCATGGTCACTACACTACATACAGGCCACTGCCACCACACTCCATACCGAGCCACTGCCACCACACTCCATACCAGGCCACTGTCATCTCATTCCATACCGGGCCACTGTCAGCACACTCCATACCGAGCCACTGTCATCACACTCCATACCGAGCTACTGTCACCAAACTCCATCCCAGGCCAACTGCCACCACGCGCTGCACCAGGCCAACTCATTCCATACCAGGCCACTGCTACCACACCTCACACCGGGCCACTATCACCACACTCCACACCAGGCCACAGCCACCACACTCCATACCGGGCCACAGACACCACACTCCATACCGGGCCACTGTTACCTCACCCCATACCAGTCCACAGTCACCATACTCCATACCAGGCCAATGTCACCACACACCTGTCACCAACCTTCATACTATGCCAACTGCCACCACGCGCTGCACCAGGCCAAAGCCACCTCACTCCATACCGGGCCACTGCTACCACACACCACACCAGGTCACGGCCATCACGCTCCATACCGGGCCTTCGTCACCTCACTCCACACCGGGCCACTATCACCACATTCCATACTGGGCCACTGTCACCACACTCCATACCTGGCCACTCTCACCACAATCCACACCAGGCCACTGTCACCAGACTCCATACTGGGCCACTCTCACCACACTCCACACCAGGCCACGATCACCACATTCCATACCGGGGCACTGTCACCACACTCCATACCAGGCCACTCTCACCACACTCCACACCAGGCCACTGTCACCACATTCCATACCGGGCCACTGTCACCACACTCCATACCAGGCCACTCTCACCATACTCCATACCAGGCCACTCTCATCACACTCAACACTAGGCCACTGTCACCACACTCCATAATGGGCCACTTGTCACCACACTCCACACCAGGCCACAGCCACCACACACCATACTGGGCCACTGTCACCAAACTCCATACCGGACCGCTCTCACCACACTCCATACCAGGCTACTGTCATCACCCTCCATACCGGGCCACTGTCACCTTACTCCATACCAGGCCACAGCCACCACACTCCATACCGGGCCACTGTCACCAAACTCTATACCGGGCCACTGTCACCACATTCCATACCGGTCGACTGCCACAACACTCCATACCGGGCCACTGCCACCACACTCCATACCGAGCTACTGTCACCAAACGCCATACCGGACCGCTCTCACCACACTCCATACCAAGCCACTGTCACCACCCTCCATACCAGGCCACTATCACCACACTCCACACCAGGCCACTATCACCACACTCCATACCAAGCCACTGTCACCACCCTCCATACCAAGCCACTGCCAACACGCTTCATTCCAGGCCACTGACATCACAATCAATACCGGGCCATTGCCACTGCACTCCATACCGGGCCACTGTCACCATACTCCATACCGGGCCATTGCCACCACACTCCATACCGGGCCACGGTCACCACACTCCATACTGGTTGGCTGCCACAAAACTCTATCCCGGGCCAATGCCACCACAGCCAATACCAGGCCACTGTCATGACATTCCATACCGGGCCACTGTCACCACCCTCCATGGCAGGCTATTGCCACCACACTCCTCATCAGGCCATTGACACCACACTCCATACCGACCCACTGCCACCACACTCCATACCAGGCCACTGTTACCACACTACATACTGGTCCACAGTCACCACACACGATGCCAGGCCACTGTCACCACACTCCATGCCAAGCCATTGTCACAAAACTCCATACCAAGCCACCGTCACCACACTCCACACCAGGCCTCTGTCATCAAACTCCATACTGGGCCTCTGTTACCACATTCTATTCCGGGCTATTGCCACCACACTCTACACCAGGCCACTGTCACCATACTCCATACCGGGCCAATGCCACTGCACTCCATACCGGGCCACTGTCACCATACTCCATACCGGGCCATTGCCACCACACTCCATACCGGGCCACTGTCACCACAGTCCATACCGGGCCAATGTCACCACACCCCATACCAGGCCAATGTCACCACACTCCATACTGGTCCACAGTCACCACAGAAGATGCCAGGCCACTGTCATCACTCTCCATACCAGACCACTGTCACCACATTCCATTCCGAGCCACTGTCACCACACTCCATTCCAGGCGACTGCCACCACACTCCATACCAGGCCACTGAAACCACACTCCACACCGGACCACTGCCACCACACTCCACACCGGCCCACTGTCACCACTCTCCAAACCGGGCCACTGTCACCACACGCCATACCAGGCAACTGTCATCACCCTCCATACCGGGCCACTGTCACCATATTCCATACCGGGCCACTGTCACCACACTCTATGCCAGGCTATTGCCACCACACTCCATACCAGGCCATTGTCAACACACTCCTTACCGGGCCACTGCCACCACACTCCATACCGGCCCACTGCCACCATACTCCACACCGGCCCACTGTCACCACTCTCCATACTAAGCCACTTTCACCACACTCCAAACCGGGCCACTGTCACCACCCGTCATACTAGGCAACTGTCATCACCCTCCATACCGGGCCACTGTCACCATATTCCATACCGGGCCACTGTCACCACACTCTATGCCAGGCTATTGCCACCACACTCCATACCAGGCCATTGTCAACACACTCCTTACCGGCCCACTGCCACCACACTCCACACCGGCCCACTGTCACCACACTCCATAAAGGGCCACTGTCACTACACTCCATACCAGCCCACTGCCACCACACTCCATACCAAGCCACTGAAACCACACTCCACACCGGCCCACTGCCACCACACTCCACACTGGCCCACTGCCACCACTCTCCATACTAAGCCACTTTCACAACACTCCAAACCGGGCCACTGTCACCATATTCCATACCGGGCCACTGTCACCACACTCTATGCCAGGCTATTGCCACCACACTCCATACCAGGCCATTGTCAACACACTCCTTACCGAGCCACTGCCACCTCACTCCACACCGGCCCACTGTCACCACTCTCCATACTAAGCCACTTTCACCACACTCCAAACCGGGCCACTGTCACCACCCGTCATACTAGGCAACTGTCATCACCCTCCATACCGGGCCACTGTCACCATATTCCATACCGGGCCACTGTCACCACACTCTATGCCAGGCTATTGCCACCACACTCCATACCAGGCCATTGTCAACACACTCCTTACCGGCCCACTGCCACCACACTCCACACCGGCCCACTGCCACCACACTCCATACCAGGCCCCAGGCCACTGTCACCACACTCCATACCGGGCCACAGTCACTACACTCCATGCAAGGCCATGTCACCAAACTCCATACCAGTCCTCTGTCACCACATTCCATAAAGGGCCACTGTCACCACACTACATACCAAGCCACTGAAACCACACTCCACACCGGCCCACTGCCACCAAACTCCATACCAAGCCACTGAAACCACACTCCACACCGGCCCACTGCCACCACACTCCACACCGGCCCACTGTCACCACTCTCCATACTAAGCCACTTTCACAACACTCCATTCCAGGCGACTGCCACCACACTCCATACCAAGCCACTGAAACCACACTCCACACCGGCCCACTGCCACCACACTCCATACCAAGACACTGAAACCACACTCCACACCGGCCCACTGCCACCACACTCCACACCGGCCCACTGTCACCACTCTCCATACTAAGCCACTTTCACCACACTCCAAACCGGGCCACTGTCACCACCCGTCATACTAGGCAACTGTCATCACTCTCCATACCGGGCCACTGTCACCATATTCCATACCGGGCCACTGTCACCACACTCTATGCCAGGCTATTGCCACCACACTCCATACCAGGCCATTGTCAACACACTCCTTACCGGGCCACTGCCACCACACTCCATACCGGCCCACTGCCACCACACTCCACACCGGCCCACTGCCACCACACTCCACACCGGCCCACTGTCACCACATTCCATACTAAGCCACTTTCACCACACTCCATACCAGGCCACTGTCACCACACGCCATACCAGGCAACTGTCACCACCCTCCACACTGGGCCACTGTCACCATCCTCCTTACCAAGCCACTGTCACCACACTCCACACCAGGCCACTGTCACCATCCTCCTTACCAAGCCACTGTCACCACACTCCACACCAGGCCACTGTCACCACCCTCCATACCAATCCACTGACACCACACTCCACACCAGGCCACTGTCACCACACCCCATACCGGGCCACTGTCACCACACTCCATACCAGGCCACAGTCACCACATTCCATGCCGGGCCACGGTCACCGCACTCCATACTGGGCCACAATCACCACATTCCATGCCGGGCCACGGTCACCACACTCCATACTGGTTGACTGCCACAAAGGTCCATACCGGGCCAATGCCACCACAGCCAATACCAGGTCACTGTCATGACATTCCATACCGGGCCACTGTCACCACCCTCCATGCCAGGCTATTGCCACCACACTCCTCATCTGGCCACTGTCACCACCCTCCATACCAAGCCACTGTCACCACACACCATACCAGGCCACTGTCACCACACTCCATACTGGTCCACAGTCACCACACTACATACCCGGCCACTGTCAACAAACTCCATACCGGACCACTATCACCACACTCCACACCAGGCCACTGTCACCACCCTGCATCCTGGGCCACAGTCATCACACTCCATACCAGGCGACTGCCACCACACTCCATACCGGGCCAATGTCACCACAGCCAATACCAGGCCACTGTCATCACAGTCCATATTGGGCCACTGTCACCACACTCCATGCCAGGTTATTGCCACCACACTCAATACCAGGCCACTGTCACCCAACTCCAAACCGAGCCACTGTCACCACCCTCCATACCAGGCCACTGAAACCACATTCCATACCATGCCACTGTCACCCAACTCCAAACAGAGCCACTGACAGCAGACTCCATACAGGGCCACTGTCACCACACCCCATACCGGGCCACTGTCACCACATTCCATACCGGGCCAATGCCACCACACTCCATACCAGGCCACTGACATCACATTCCATACCGGGCCACTGTCACCAAACTCCATACCGGGCCACTGTCACCACACTCCACACCAGGCCACTGTTACCACAGCCCATACCGAGCCACTGTCACCACACTCCATACCGGGCCAATGCCACCACACTCCATACCAGGCCACTGACATCACATTCCATACCGGGCCACTGTCACCAAACTCCATACCGGGCCACTGTCACCACACTCCACACCAGGCCACTGTCACCACACTCCACACCAGGCCACTGTCACCACACTCCACACCAGGCCACTGTCACCACACTACATACCGTGCCACTGTCACCACCCTCCATACCAAGCCACTGTCACCACACACCATACCAGGCCACTGTCACCACACTCCACACCAGGCCACTGTCACCACCCTCCATACCAGGCCACTGTCACCACCCTCCATACCAAGCCACTGTCACCACACACCATACCAGGCCACTGTCACCACACTACATACCGTGCCACAGTCACCACATTCCATACCGAGCCACTGCCACCACACTCCATACCGGACCATTGTCATAAAACTCCATACCGGGCCACTGTCACCAGATTCCATACCGGGCCATTGCCACCATACTCCATGCCAGGCTATTGCCTCCACACTCCATACCAGGCCACTGTCACCATACGCCATACCGGGCCATTGCAACCATACTCCATACCGGGCCAACGCCACTGCACTCCATACCGGGCCACTGTCACCATACTCAATACCGGGCCATTGCCACCATACTCCATACCGGGCCACTGTCACCACATTCCATGCCGGGCCACGGTCACCACACTCCATACCGGTTGGCTGCCACAAAACTCCATCCCGGGCCATTGCCACCACAGCCAATACCAGGCCACTGTCATGACATTCCATACCGGGCCACAGTCACCACCCTCCATGGCAGACTATTGCCACCACACTCCTCATCAGGCCATTGACACCACACTCTATACCGACCCACTGCCACCACACTCCATACCAGGCCACTGTTACCACACTACATACTGGTCCACAGTCACCACACACGATGCCAGGCCATTGTCACAAAACTCCATACCAAGCCACTGTCACCACACTCCATACCAGGCCACTGTCACCACCCTCCATACCAGGCCACTGTCACCACACTCCATACCGAGCCACTGTCACCACACTCCATACCGGTCGACAGCCACAACACTCCATACCGAGCCACTGCCACCACACTCCATGCCAGTCTATTGCCTCCACACTCCATACCAGGCCACTGTCACCACACTCCACACCGGCCCACTATCACCACACTCCATTCCAGGTGACTGCCACCACTCTCTATACTAAGCCACTTTCACCACACTCCATATCAGGCAACTGTCATCACCCTCCATACCGGGCCACTGTCACCATATTCCATACCGGGCCACTGTCACCACACTCTATGCCAGGCTATTGCCACCACACTCCATACCAGGCCATTTTCAACACACTCCTTACCGGGCCACTGCCACCACACTCCATACCGGCCCACTGCCACCACACTCCACACCGGCCCACTGTCACCACACTCCATACCAAGCAACTGTCACCACCCTCCATACCGGGCCACTGTCACCACACTCCACACCAGGCCACTGTCACCACACACCATACCAGGCCACTGTCGTCACATTCCATACCAGGCCACTGTCCCACATTCCATGCCAGGCCACTGCCACCATACTCCATACCGGGCCACAGTCACCACATTCCATACCGGACCGCAGTCACCACATTCCATGTCGGGCCACTGTCACCACACTCCATACCAGGCCACTGTCACCACACTCCATACCAGGCCACTGTCACCACACTACATACCAGGCCATTGTCACCACACTCCATACCAGCCCACTTTCACCACACTCCACACCAGGCCACTGTCACCACACTCCATGCCAGGCCACTGTCACCACCCTCCATCCTGGGCCACAGTCATCACATTCCATACCGGGCGACTGCCACCACACTCCATACCGAGCCAATGTCACCACAGCCAATACCAGGCCACTGTCATCACAGTCCATATTGGGCCACTGTCACCACACTCCATGCCAGGCTATTGCCACCACACTCCATACCAGGCCACTGTCACCCAACTCCAAACCGGGCCACTGTCACCACCCTCCATACCAGGCCACTGTCACCCAACTCCAAACAGAGCCACTGACAGCAGACTCCATACCAGGCCACTGAAACCACATTCCATACCAGGCCACTGTCACCCAACTCCAAACAGAGCCACTGACAGCAGACTCCATACCGGGCCACTGTCACCACATTCCATTCCGGGCTATTGCCACCACACTCCACACCAGGCCACTGTTACCACACCCCATACCGAGCCACTGTCACCATATTCCATACCAGTCGACTGCCACAACACCCCATACCGGGCTAATGCCACCACACTCCATACCGGGCCACTGTCACCACACTCCATACCGGGCCACTGTCACCAAACTCCATACCAGGCCACTGACATCACATTCCATACCGGGCCACTGTCACCAAATTCAATGCCTGGCCACTGCCAGCGCACTCTATACCGGGCCACTGTCACCACATTCCATACTGGTTGGCTGCCACAAAACTCAATACTGGGCCAATGCCACCACAGCCAATACCAGGCCACTGTCATGACATTCCATATCGGGCCACTGTCACCACCCTCCATGCCAGGCTATTGCCACCACACTCCACATCAGGCCATTGACACCACACTCCATACCGGGCCACTGCCATCACACTCCATACTGGGCCACTGTCTCACACTCCATACCGGGCGACTGCCACCACAGTCCATATCGGGCCAATTTCACCACAGCCAATACCAGGCCACTGTCATCACATTCCATATCGGGCCACTGTCACCACACTCCATGCCAGGCCACTGTCACCACCCTCCATACCCGGTCACTGTCACCAAACTCCATACCAGACCACTGTCACCACCCTCCATACTGGGCGACTGCCACAACACTCCATACCAGGCCACTGTCACCACCCTCCATACCGGACCACTGTCACCACATTCCATATCGGGCCACTGTCACCACACTCCATGCCAGGCTATTGCCACCATACTCCATACCGACCCAATGCCACCACACTCCATACCAGGCCACTGTCACCACACTCCATACCATGCCACTGTCACCAAACCCCATACCGGACCACTGTCACCACACTCCATACCAGGTCACTGTCACCAAACCCCATACCGGACCACTGTCACCACACTCCATACCAGGCCACTGTCACCACACTCCATGCCAGGCCACTGTCACCACCCTCCATACCCGGTCACTGTCACCAAACTCCATACCGGACCACTGTCACCACACTCCATACCATGCCACTGTCACCAAACCCCATACCGGACCACTGTCACCACACTCCATACCAGGTCACTGTCACCAAACTCCATACCGGACCACTGTCACCACACTCCATACCGGACCACTGTCACCACACTCTATACCAGACCGCTGTCACCACACTCCATGCGAGGCCACTGTCACCACACTCCATACTGGGCGACTGTCACCACACTCCATACCGGGCGACTGCCACCACACTCCAATCCAGGCCAATGCCACCACAGCCAATACCAGGCCACTGTCACCACACTCCATACCAGGGCACTGTTACCCAACTCCAAACCGGGCCACTGCCAACACACTGCATACCAGGCCACTGTCACCACACTCCATACCGGGCCACTGTCGCCACACTCCATACCAGGCCACTGTCACCATATTCCATACCGACACACTGCCGCCACACTCCATATCAGGCCACTGTTATCACATTCCATTCCGGGCCACTGTCACCACACTCCATACCAGGCCATTGTCACCGCACTCCATACCAGGCCACTGTCATCACCCTCCATACCGGGCAACTGTCACCACACTCCATGCCAGGCTATTGCCACCACACTCCATGCCAGGCTATTGCCACCACACTTCATACCAGGCTATTGCCACAACACTCCATACCAGGCCACTGTCATCACACTCCATACCAGGCCACTGTCATCACCCTCCATACCGGGCAACTGTCACCACACTCCATACCAGGCCATTGTCACAAAACTCCATACCAGGCCTCTGTCACCACACTCCATACCGGGCCACTGTCACCACACTCCATACCGGGCCACTGCCACCACACGCCATACCGGGCCATTGCCACCACACTCCATACCGGGCCATTGCCACCACACTCCATACCGGGCCACTGTCACCACATTCCATGCCAGGCCACGGTCACCACACTCCATGCCGGTTGGCTGCCACAAAACTCCATACCGGGCCAATGACACCACAGCCAATACCAGGCCACTGTCATGACATTCCATACCGGGACACTGTCACCTCCCTCCATGCCAGGCTATTGTCACCACACTCCACATCAGGCCATTGACACCACACTCCATACCGGGCCACTGCCACCACACTCCACATCAGGCCATTGACACCACACTCCATACCGGGCCACTGCCACCACACTCCATACCAGGCCACGGACACCAGACTCCATACTTGTCCACAGTCACCACACCCGATGCCAGGCCACTGTCACCACTCTCCATACCGGGCAACCATCACCACACTCCATACCGGGCCACTGTCACCACACTCCTTTCAGGGCCACTGTCACCACACTCCATACCAGGGCACTGTCACCACACTCCATACCAGGCCACTGTCACCACACTCCATACCAGGGCACTGTCACCACACTCCATACCGGGCCACTGTCACCACACTCCATACCAGGGCACTGTCATCACCCTCCATACCGGCCCACTGTCACCATATTCCATACCGGCCCACTGTCACCACACTCCATACTAAGCCACTTTCACCACACTCCATACCAAGGCACTGTCACCACTGTCCATACCGGGCAACTATCACCACACTCCATACCAGGCCACTGTCACCACACTCCATACCAGGGCACTGTCACCACTCTCCATACGGGGCAACTATCACCACACTCCCTTCCAGGCCACTGTCACCACGCTCCATACTGGGCCACTGTCACCTCACTCCATACTGGGCCACTGTCACCTCACTCCATACTGGGCCACTGCCACCACACGCCATACCAGACCACTGTCACCACACTCCCTTCCAGGCCACTGTCACCACACTCCCTTCCAGGCCACTGTCACCACGCTCCATACCAGGTCACTGTCACCTCACTACATACCGACGCATTGCCAACACACTCCATATCAGGCCACTGTCACCCTATTCCATACCGACACACTGCCACAACACTCCATACCGGGCCACTGTCATCACCCTCCATACCGGGCCACTGTCACCACACTCCATGCCAGGCTATTGCCACCACACTCCATACCAGGCTATTGCCACCACACTCCATACTAGGCCACTTTCACCACACTCCATACCGGGCCACTGTCACCACACGCCATACCAGGCAACTGTCATCACCCTCCTTACCGGGCCACTGTCACCATATTCCATACCAGGCCACTGTCACCACCCTCCATACCAGGCCACTGTCACCACCCTCCACACCAGGCCACTGTCACCACACTCCATGCCAGGCCATTGTCACAAAAATCCATACCAGGCCTCTGTCACCACATACCATACCGGGCCACTGACACCAGACTCCATACAGGGCCACTGACACCAGACTCCATACAGGGCCACTGACACCAGACTCCATACAGGGCCACTGTCACCACACTCCATACCGGGCCACGGTCACCACTCTCCATACCGGGCAACTATCACCACACACCATATCAGGCCACTGTCACCAAACTCCATACCAGGCCACTGTCACCACACTCCATACCGTGCCACTGTCAGCACACTCCATACCGGGCCACTGTCACCACACTCCATACAAAGCTACTGTCACCAACCTCTATACCAGGCCAACTGCCACCTCACTCCATACCGGGCCACTGCTACCACGCTCCACACCGGGTCACAGCCATCACGCCCCATACCGGGTCTTCGTCACCGCACTCCACACTGAGCCACTATCACCACATTCCATACCGGGCCACTGTCACCACACTCCATACCTGGCCACTGCCACCACACTCCATACCAGGCCACTGTCACCACACTCCATACCGGGCCACTGCCACCACACTCCATACCAGGCCACTGTCACCACACTCCATACCAGGCAACTGTCATCACCCTCCATACCGGGCCACTGTCACCATATTCCATACCGGCCCACTGTCACCACACTCCATACTAAGCCACTTTCACCACACTCCATACCAGGGCACTGTCACCACACTCCATACCGGGCCACTGCCACCACACTCCATACCGGACCTCTGTCACCACACTCCATACCAGGCCACTGTAGCCACACCCATACGGGGACACAGCCACCACACTCCATACCGGGCCACAGCCACCACAATCCATACCAGGCCACTGTCACCACACTCCATACCAGGCCTTTGCCACCACACTCCATACCGGGTCACAGCCATCACGCCCCATACCGGGTCTTTATCACCTCACTCCATACTGAGCCACTATCACCACATTCCATACCGGGCCACTGTCACCACATTCCATACCGGGCCACTGTCACCACACTCCATACCGGGTCTTTGCCACCACACTCCATAACGGGCCACAGCCACCACATTCCATAATGGGCCACTGTCACCATACTCTATAAAGGGCCACTGTCACCATAATTCATACCGGGCCACAGTCACCACACTCCATACCGGGCCACTGTCACCACACTCCATACCGGGCCACAGCCACCACACTCCATATCAGACCAGTGTCACCACACACCATATCAGGCCACTGTCACCAAACTCCATACCAGGCCACTGTCACCACACTCCATACCGAGCCACTGTCAGCACACTCCATACCGGGCCACTGTCACCACACTCCATACCAAGCTACTGTCACCAACCTCTATACCAGGCCAACTGCCACCTCACTCCATACCGGGCCACTGCTACCTCGCTCCACACCGGGTCACAGCCATCACGCCCCATACCGGGTCTTCGTCACCTCACTCCACACTGAGCCACTATCACCACATTCCATACCGGGCCACTGTCACCACACTCCATACCGGGCCACTGTCACCACACTCCATACCTGGCCACTGTCACCACACTCCATACCGGGCCACTGTCACCAAACTCCACCCAAGCCACTGTCACCACACTCCATACCAGGCCACTGTCACCACACTCCATACCGGGCCACAGTCACCACACTCCATGCAAGGCCATGTCACCAAATTCCATACCAGGCCTCTGTCACCACACTCCATAAAGAGCCACTGTCACCACACTACATACCGGGCCACTGTCAACACACGCTATACCTGGCCATAGTCACCACACTCCATGCCAGGCTATTGTCACTAAACTCCATACCAGGCCACTGTCGTCACATTCCATACCGGGCAACTGTCACCACACTCCACATCAGGCCATTGACACCACACTCCATACCGGGCCACGGCCACCACACTCCATAGCGGTCTACTGCCACAACACTCCATACCGGGCCACTGTCATCACATTCCATACCGGACCACTGCCACCACACTCCCTTCCAGGCCACTGTCACCACGCTCCATACCAGGCCACTGTCACCTCACTACATACCGACCCACTGTCAACACACTCCATACCGACCCACTGTCAACACACTCCATACCGACCCACTGTCAACACACTCCATACCGACACACTGCCACCACACTCCATACCAGGCCACTGTCATCACCCTCCATACCGGGCCACTGTCACCATATTCCATGCCGGGCCATTGCCACCACATTCCATACCGGGCCACTGTCACCACACGCCATACCAGGCAACTGTCATCACCCTCCTTACCGGGCCACTGTCACCATATTCCATACCGGGACACTGTTACCACACTCCATGCCAGGCTATTCCCACCACACTCCACACCAGGCCACTGTCACCACACACCATAACTGGCCACAGTCACCACACTCCATGCCAGGCCATTGTCACAAAAATCCATACCAGGCCTCTGTCACCACACTCCATACTGGGCCACTGACACCAGACTCCATACAGGGCCACTGTCACCACACTCCATACCGGGCCACTGCCACCACACTCCATACCGGGCCACTGCCACCACACGCCATACCGGGCCATTGCCACCACACTCCATACCGGGCCACTGTCACCACATTCCATGCCGGGCCATTGCCACCACACTCCATACCGGGCCACTGTCACCACATTCCATGCCGGGCCACCGTCACCACACTCCATACTGGGCCACTGACACCAGACTCCATACAGGGCCACTGTCACCACACTCCATACCGGGCCACGGTCACCACACTCCATACCGGGCCACTGCCACCACACGCCATACCGGGCCATTGCCACCACACTCCATACCGGGCCACTGTCACCACATTCCATGCCGGGCCATTGCCACCACACTCCATACCGGGCCACTGTCACCACATTCCATGCCGGGCCACGGTCACCACACTCCATACCGGTTGGCTGCCACAAAACTCCATACCGGGCCAATGCCACCACAGCCAATACCAGGCCACTGTCATGACATTCCATACCGGGACACTGTCACCTCCCTCCATGCCAGGCTATTGCCACCACACTCCACATCAGGCCATTGACACCACACTCCATACCGGGCCATTGCCACCACACTCCATACCAACCCACTGCCACCACACTCCATACCAACCCACTGCCACCACACTCCATACCAGGCCATGGACACCAGACTCCATACTTGTCCACAGTCACCACACTCGATGCCAGGCCACTGTCACCACTCTCCATACCGGGCAACTATCACCACACTCCATACCAGGCCACTGTCACCACATTCCTTTCAGGGCCACTGTCACCACACTCCATACCGGGCCACTGTCACCACACTCCATACCAGGGCACTGTCACCACACTCCATACCAGGCAACTGTCATCACCCTCCATACCGGGCCACTGTCACCATATTCCATACCGGCACACTGTCACCACACTCCATACTAAGCCACTTTCACCACACTCCATACCAGGGCACTGTCACCACTCTCCATACCGGGCAACTATCACCACACTCCATACCGGGCCACTGTCACCACACTCCATACCGGGCCACTGTCACCATATTCCATACCGGCCCACTGTCACCAAACTCCATACTAAGCCACTTTCACCACACTCCATACCAGGGCACTGTCACCACATTCCATACCGGGCCACTGCCACCACACTCCATACCAGGCCACTGTCACCACACTCCATACCAGGCAACTGTCATCACCCTCCATACCGGGCCACTGTCACCATATTCCATACCGGCCCACTGTCACCACACTCCATACTAAGCCACTTTCACCACACTCCATACCAGGGCACTGTCACCACACTCCATACCGGGCCACTGCCACAACACTCCATACCGGACCTCTGTCACCACACTCCATACCAGGCCACTGTAGCCACACCCATACGGGGACACAGCCACCACACTCCATACCGGGCCACAGCCACCACAATCCATACCAGGCCACTGTCACCACACTCCATACCAGGCCTTTGCCACCACACTCCATACCGGGTCACAGCCATCACGCCCCATACCGGGTCTTCGTCACCTCACTCCACACTGAGCCACTATCACCACATTCCATACCGGGCCACTGTCACCACATTCCATACCGGGCCACTGTCACCACACTCCATACCGGGTCTTTGCCACCACACTCCATAACGGGCCACAGCCACCACATTCCATAATGGGCCACTGTCACCATAATTCATACCGGGCCACAGTCACCACACTCCATACCGGGCCACTGTCACCACACTCCATACCGGGCCACAGCCACCACACTCCATATCAGACCAGTGTCACCACACACCATATCAGGCCACTGTCACCAAACTCCATACCAGGCCACTGTCACCACACTCCATACCGAGCCACTGTCAGCACACTCCATACCGGGCCACTGTCACCACACTCCATACCAAGCTACTGTCACCAACCTCTATACCAGGCCAACTGCCACCTCACTCCATACCGGGCCACTGCTACCTCGCTCCACACCGGGTCACAGCCATCACGCCCCATACCGGGTCTTCGTCACCTCACTCCACACTGAGCCACTATCACCACATTCCATACCGGGCCACTGTCACCACACTCCATACCGGGCCACTGTCAGCACACTCCATACCAGGCCACTGTCACCAAACTCCACACCAGCCACTGTCACCACACTCCATACCAGGCCACTGTCACCACACTCCATACCGGGCCACAGTCACCACACTCCATGCAAGGCCATGTCACCAAATTCCATACCAGGCCTCTGTCACCACACTCCATAAAGAGCCACTGTCACCACACTACATACCGGGCCACTGTCACCACACTCCATACCAGGCCACTGTCACCATACTCCATACCGGGCCATTGCCACCACACTCAATACCGGGCTAGTGTCACCACACGCCATTCCGGGCCACTGTCACCACACTCCATTCCGGGACACTGTCACCAAACTCCATACTGGACCGCTCTCACCACACTCCATACCAGGACACTGTCACCAAACTCCATACCAGGCCACTGTCACCACACTCCATACCAGACCTCAGTCACCACACTCCATAAAGAGCCACTGTCACCATACTCCATACCGGGCCATTGCCACCACACTCAATACCGGGCCAGTGTCACCATACTCCATACCGGGCCATTGCCACCACACTCAATACCGGGCTAGTGTCACCACACGCCATTCCGGGCCACTGTCACCACACTCCATTCCGGGACACTGTCACCAAACTCCATACCGGACCGCTCTCACCACACTCCATACCAGGACACTGTCACCACCCTCCATTCCAGGCCACTGTCACCAAACTCCATACCAGGCCACTGTCACCACACTCCATACCAGGGCACTGTCACCACACTCCATTCCGGGCCACTGTCACCAAACTCCATACCAGGCCACTGTCACCACACTCCATTCCAGGCCACTGTCACCACACTCCATACCAGGCCACTGTCACCAAACTCCATACCGAGCCACTGTCACCACACTCCATGCCAGGCCACTGTCACCACACTCCATTCCGGGACACTGTCACCACACTCCATACCGGGCCACTGTCACCATACTCCATACCGGGCCACTGTCACCATACTCCATACCGGGCCAATGCCACTGCACTCCATACCGGGCCACTGTCACCATACTCCATACCGGGCCATTGCCACCACACTCAATACCGGGCTAGTGTCACCACACGCCATTCCGGGACACTGTCCCCAAACTCCATACCGGACCGCTCTCACCACACTCCATACCAGGCCACTGTCACCAAACTTCATACCAGACCATGTCACACCACACTCCATACCAGGGCACTGTCACCATACTCCATACCAGGCCACTGTCACCACAGTCCATTCCGGACCACTGTCACCAAACTCCATACAGGACCTCTGTCACCACACTCCATACCAGGCCACTGTCACCACATTCCATGCCAGGCCACTGTCACCACACTCCATACCAAGCGACTGTCACCAAACTCCATACCGGACCACTGTCGCCAAACTCCATACCGGACCACTGTCACCAAACTGCATACCGAGCCACTGTCACCACACTCCATGCCAGGCCACTGTCACCACACTCCATTCCGGGACACTGTCACCACACTCCATACCGGGCCACTGTCACCATACTCCATACCGGGCCAATGCCACTGCACTCCATACCGGGCCACTGTCACCATACTCCATACCGGGCCATTGCCACCACACTCAATACCGGGCTAGTGTCACCACACGCCATTCCGGGACACTGTCCCCAAACTCCATACCGGACCGCTCTCACCACACTCCATACCAGGCCACTGTCACCAAACTTCATACCAGACCATGTCACACCACACTCCATACCAGGGCACTGTCACCATACTCCATATCAGGCCACTGTCACCACAGTCCATTCCGGACCACTGTCACCAAACTCCATACAGGACCTCTGTCACCAAACTCCATACAGGACCTCTGTCACCACACTCCATACCAGGCCACTGTCACCACACTCCATACCAAGCCACTGTCACCAAACTCCATACCGGACCACTGTCGCCAAACTCCATACCGGACCACTGTCGCCAAACTCCATACCAGGCCACTGTCACCACACTCCATGCCAGGCTATTGCCACCACACTCCATACCAGGCCACAGTCACCCAACTCCAAACCGGGCCACTGCCACCACACTCCATACCAGGCCACTGTCACCAAACTCCATACAGGACCACTGTCGCCAAACTCCATACCGGGCCACTGTCACCACACTCCATACCTGGCCACTGTCACCACACTCCATACCGGGCCATTGCCACCACACTCCATACCGGGCCACTGTCACCAAATTCCATACTGACACACTGTCGCCAAACTCCATACCAGGCCACTGAAACCACATTTCATAACGGGCCACTGTCACCATACTCCATACCGGGCCATTGCCACCACACTCCATAGTGGGCCACTGTCACCACATTCCAAACCGGGCCACTGTCACCAAACTTCACACCAGCCACTGTCACCACACTCCATACCAGGCCACTGTCACCACACTCCACCGGGCCACAGTCACCACACTCCATGCACGGCCATGTCACCAAATTCCATACCAGGCCTCTGTCACCACACTCCATAAAGAGCCACTGTCACCACACTACATACCGGGCCACTGTCACCACACTCCATACCAGGCCACTGTCACCATACTCCATACCGGGCCATTGCCACCACACTCAATACCGGGCTAGTGTCACCACACGCCATTCCGGGCCACTGTCACCACACTCCATTCCGGGACACTGTCACCAAACTCCATACCGGACCGCTCTCACCACACTCCATACCAGGACACTGTCACCACCCTCCATTCCAGGCCACTGTCACCAAACTCCATACCAGGCCACTGTCACCACACTCCATACCAGGGCACTGTCACCACACTCCATTCCGGGCCACTGTCACCAAACTCCATACCAGGCCACTGTCACCACACTCCATTCCAGGCCACTGTCACCACACTCCATACCAGGACACTGTCACCACCCTCCATTCCAGGCCACTGTCACCAAACTCCATACCAGGCCACTGTCACCAAACTCCATACCGAGCCACTGTCACCACACTCCATACCAGGCCACTGTCACCACACTCCATTCCGGGACACTGTCACCACACTCCATACCGGGCCACTGTCACCATACTCCATACCGGGCCAATGCCACTGCACTCCATACCGGGCCACTGTCACCATACTCCATACCGGGCCATTGCCACCACACTCAATACCGGGCTAGTGTCACCACACGCCATTCCGGGACACTGTCCCCAAACTCCATACCGGACCGCTCTCACCACACTCCATACCAGGCCACTGTCACCAAACTTCATACCAGACCATGTCACACCACACTCCATACCAGGGCACTGTCACCATACTCCATACCAGGCCACTGTCACCACAGTCCATTCCGGACCACTGTCACCAAACTCCATACAGGACCTCTGTCACCACACTCCATACCAGGCCACTGTCACCACATTCCATGCCAGGCCACTGTCACCACACTCCATACCAAGCCACTGTCACCAAACTCCATACCGGACCACTGTCGCCAAACTCCATACCGGACCACTGTCGCCAAACTCCATACCAGGCCACTGTCACCACACTCCATGCCAGGCTATTGCCACCACACTCCATACCAGGCCACAGTCACCCAACTCCAAACCGGGCCACTGTCACCACACTCCATACCGGACCACTGTCACCAAATTCCATACTGACACACTGCCACCACACTCCATACCAGGCCACTGTCACCAAACTCCATACCGGACCACTGTCGCCAAACTCCATACCAGGCCACTGAAACCACATTCCATAATGGGCCACTGTCACCACATTCCATACCGGGCCACTGTCACCACACTCCATTCTAAGCCACTTTCACCGCACTTCATAACAGGCCACTGCCAGCACACTCCATACCGGGCCACTGTCACCACCCTCCACACCAGGCCACTGCCACCACACTCCATACCGGGCCACTGTCACCACCCTCCACACCAGGCCACTGTCACCACACACCATACCAGGCCACTGTAACCATACTACATACCGGGCCACAGTCACCACGCTCCATGCCAGGCCATTGTCACAAAACTCCATACCAGGCCACTGTCAACATACTCCATACCGGGCCATTGCCACCACACTCAATACCGGGCCAGTGTCACCATACTCCATACCGGGCCATTGCCACCACACTCAATACCGGGCTAGTGTCACCACACGCCATTCCGGGCCACTGTCACCACACTCCATTCCGGGACACTGTCACCAAACTCCATACCGGACCGCTCTCACCACACTCCATACCAGGACACTGTCACCACCCTCCATTCCAGGCCACTGTCACCAAACTCCATACCAGGCCACTGTCACCACACTCCATACCAGGGCACTGTCACCACACTCCATTCCAGGCCACTGTCACCACACTCCATACCAGGACACTGTCACCACACTCCATTCCAGGCCACTGTCACCAAACTCCATACCAGGCCACTGTCACCAAACTCCATACCGAGCCACTGTCACCACACTCCATACCAGGCCACTGTCACCACACTCCATTCCGGGACACTGTCACCACACTCCATACCGGGCCACTGTCACCATACTCCATACCGGGCCAATGCCACTGCACTCCATACCGGGCCACTGTCACCATACTCCATACCGGGCCATTGCCACCACACTCAATACCGGGCTAGTGTCACCACACGCCATTCCGGGACACTGTCCCCAAACTCCATACCGGACCGCTCTCACCACACTCCATACCAGGCCACTGTCACCAAACTTCATACCAGACCATGTCACACCACACTCCATACCAGGGCACTGTCACCATACTCCATACCAGGCCACTGTCACCACAGTCCATTCCGGACCACTGTCACCAAACTCCATACAGGACCTCTGTCACCAAACTCCATACAGGACCTCTGTCACCACACTCCATACCAGGCCACTGTCACCACATTCCATGCCAGGCCACTGTCACCACACTCCATACCAAGCCACTGTCACCAAACTCCATACCGGACCACTGTCGCCAAACTCCATACCGGACCACTGTCGCCAAACTCCATACCAGGCCACTGTCACCACACTCCATGCCAGGCTATTGCCACCACACTCCATACCAGGCCACAGTCACCCAACTCCAAACCGGGCCACTGTCACCACACTCCATACCGGACCACTGTCACCAAATTCCATACTGACACACTGCCACCACACTCCATACCAGGCCACTGTCACCAAACTCCATACCGGACCACTGTCGCCAAACTCCATACCGGGCCACTGTCACCACACTCCATACCGAGCCACTGTCACCACACTCCATACCGGGCCATTGCCACCACACTCCATACCGGGCCACTGTCACCAAATTCCATACTGACACACTGCCACCACACTCCATACCAGGCCACTGTCACCAAACTCCATACCGGAACACTGTCGCCAAACTCCATACCAGGCCACTGAAACCACATTCCATAACGGGCCACTGTCACCATACTCCATACCGGGCCATTGCCACCACACTCCATACCGGGCCACTGTCACCACATTCCATACCGGGCCACTGTCACCACACTCCATTCTAAGCCACTTTCACCGCACTTCATACCAGGCCACTGCCATCACACTCCATACCGGGCCACTGTCACCACCCTCCACACCAGGCCACTGCCACCACACTCCATACCGGGCCACTGTCACCACCCTCCACACCAGGCCACTGTCACCACACACCATACCAGGCCACTGTAACCATACTACATACCGGGCCACAGTCACCACGCTCCATGCCAGGCCATTGTCACAAAACTCCATACCAGGCCACTGTCAACATACTCCATACCGGGTCATTGCCACCACACACCATACCGGACCACTGCCAACACACTCCATACCAGGCCACCGTCATCACATTCCATGCCGGGCCATGGTCACCACACTCCATACCAGTTGACTAACACAAAATTCCATACCGGGCCAATGACACCACAGCCAATACCGGGCCACTGTCACCACACTCCATGCCAGGCTATTGACACCACACTCCACATCAGGCCATTGACGCCACACTCCATACAGGGCCACTGCCACCACACTCCATACCGATCCACTGCCACCACACTCCATACCAACCCACTGCCACCACACTCCATACCAGGCCACGGACACCACACTCCATACCAGGCCACGGACACCACACTCCATACTGGTCCACAGTCACAACACTCGATGCCAGGCCACTGTCGCCACCCTCCATACTGCGCAACTGTCGACACACTCTATACCGGGCCACTGTCACCACACTCCACACCAGGCCACTGTCACCACACTCCATACCGGGCCACTGTCACCACACTCCATACCGGGCCAATGTCACCACAGTCCTTATCAGGCCACAGCCACCACACTCCATACCGGGCCAATGTCACCACAGTCCTTATCAGGCCACAGCCACCACACTCCATACCGGGCCACAGCCACCACACTCCATAACAGGCCACTCTCACCACACTCCATACCGAGCCACTGTCACCACACTCCATACCGGGCCAATGTCACCACACTCCATACCGGGCCAATGTCACCACAGTCCTTATCAGGCCACAGCCACCACACTCCATACCGGGCCACAGCCACCACACTCCATAACAGGCCACTCTCACCACACTCCATACCGAGCCACTGTCACCACACTCCATACCGGGCCAATGTCACCACAGTCCTTATCAGGCTCAGCCACCACACTCCATACCGGGCCACTGTCACCACACTCCATATCAGGCCACAGCCACCACACTCCATACCGGGCCACAGCCACCACAGTCCTTATCAGGCCACTGTCACCACACTCCATACTGGGCCACTGTCACCACCGTCCGTACGCGGTCACTGTCACCATGCTCCATACCAAGCCACTGCGATAAAGTCTTCGGTAAAAAGTATAAATATAAAGGAAAAAAATTCAAAGTTAAACATTACAGTCCATCTTACAATTAGATAGGAAATAAGGAAATAGATTTAAAAGTTCAACAGTTCTTTCTTAAGTGCTAACCCAATTGGTAAACTCTGAAGATAATGCACAGCTTTGGCTTATATTCTCAATAACATGGAATAATGACGGAGTGATTTGATTGAGTGTTTGGGGACTTTGAACAGAATTGATAGAGCAGATGGAGAGGAACCTTTTTTGCTGATGCAGGTGGATAGGTTAAGGGGGCATAACATCAAAATCAGAATCATTCTGAGAGAGACATCTGATAGAATTTTATACAAACCCTTCTCTGGGAACGAGCAGGCAGCTAGTGAACATAAAACCGGGAAACCTGCTGTGGATTCCTTCATCATCACCAACCTGCCTCTGCTGGAAGTTTATTTCTTCCATTGAGGCCGAAAGCCCAGTTTTGGATCAGCCTCACACCTTCAGCCTCTGATGCATGTTCTTTGCTGCCAAAGTTTTCTAAATCCAAGAACAGGCTCAAACCAATTTCTGGGCCTTGGTGTTGAGCAATAGCTACTGCTTCCATCATTTTGGCACAATGATCTCTGAAGGTTACAACCTGTAATTAGGAATACATTTCAGAAGAGAACAGAGGATGTTGTTTCATGAATCAAAAGAAGCATTGTTCATTCATGACATCTTTCTGTCTGAGTCATAGTTTACTAAATGACATGCAACAGTTATGACAAGTTTATGAACAATTTCTAAAAGAAATAACTGGTATTCTGTTAGGCAGACCAAGGTGTGTATTCAGAATTTTGAAGTGTTTACATAAAGTTAACATCACAGCAACATGACTTCCACTTAAAATTTCAGATCATTCTCACAAAGGTTCCTGATCTGACTCCAGAGCAGGTTAAGTAAGAAATTCAAAAATTGTCCAGTTTTAGTAGCATCAAGACCACGGTCCATAACAGAGCTGAAGAATGTATTGCTGGAAAAGCGCAGCAGATCAGGCAGCATCCAAGGAGCAGGAGAATCGACGTTTCGGGCATAAGCCCTTCTTCAGGAATCCTGAAGAAGGGCTCATGCCTGAAACGTCGATTCTCCTGCTCCTTGGATGCTGCCTGACCTGCTGCGCTTTTCCAGCAACACATTCTTCAGCTCTGGTCTCCAGCATCTGCAGTCCTCACTTTCTCCATGGTCCATAACACCAAATCATTGGACTTTTAATTAGAATATATGTTTCTTCTTTTACGAAAAAACATACAGGCAAATAATCCCTATCAATGTAAATTCAATGGCTGTCAAGAGAGTAAGGGAGAGGGAACCTGCAATGTCACATATGATGAGGTGACAAGGAAGCTTCAACGGGATGAACTTAAAATGGAGAACCACACTAGACACTGACCTGTAATCTCATGGGAGTTACCTCAGACTGTGAACATGAGGTAGAGAAGACAGCAGTCCGAATGAGAGACATGTTTTGTGTCTTCCTTTTTCAAGAATACACAAGAGTAGAGAATAAAACCCATTTTAAAAGCTTGCCTATGAGCACTAGTGGAAGAAGGTGCACTCATGAGCTCATGTGCTTGTGTTTACTGGCCTGTGTTTGAGTGTTGGTGTGCTAGGAATGTCATAGTTGGAGAACCATACTACAGTGGTCACTACTGTGCTTCAAATAAAGGCCTCCCTCACTCTGAGTGCAAGAAGCTAACTAACCAGCAAGCCAATCAAAAGGAAACAGGACAAAATAAAAGTTCTGAATTGGGGGAAGGCTGGTTTTAACAAGATAATGCAGAACCTGACCACAGTGGATTAGGAGCAGCCACTTGCTCCAAAGTCCAGATCAGAGCAATGGGAGACATTTATGAAGTAAAAGTGAGAGCAGAGCACCAACACGTTCCTGCAAGGATAAAGGAAAGCACCAAGTATAGAGAAGCCTGATTCAAGATTGGATCAGAAAAGATAACAAGCTTATGGTAGATGCTGAAGACTTAAAACAGCAGATGCCCTAAAGGAATATATAGTGTGGAAGCGTTTGTTGAGAAGAGAAATCCGGGGAGCAAAGAGGGAACGTGGAAAAGCACTCATGGGTAATATTCAGGAAAATCCAAAGGCATTTTCTCAGTGTGTTAGGAACTAGAGAATAACCAGGGAGAGAGCAATATCCATAAGGGACCAAAGTGAAAATCTATGAATGGAGCTGGATGACATAGCTGAGTTTTAAATGAGTATTTTCCAACTGTATTCACAATAGAGAAGGACAGTGCAGGTCCAGAAATCAGTGAGGGGGCTATGAGATACTTGAACAAATTAACATTGCAAGGGAGGATGTCTTAGCTGGCCTGAAAGTAATTAATCCCTCAGGTCCAGATAAGATGTAAACTAGGCTGCTGTTTGGCAGAGAGATTACAGGAGCTCTGACTTAATTTTCAAATCCTCTGTGGTCACAAGACAGATGCCAGAGAACTGGAGGATAGCTAATGTGGTACTATGATTTAAGAAGGATGATAAGGTCAAACGAGGAAACTGCAGGGCAGTGAGTCTGACATGTCTAGGAGGGAAACTATTGGGAAGAAATGTTGAGGGCAAGAATTAATTGCCACTTGATCTGTTCATGACATCTGGCATTTTTCAGACAGTCTCTTGCCTCTTTCTGCATTTGTACCAAGTCCTGTATGGATGATATCAGCTGTTTCTTACCTGTAGGGATCTGGACTCCAATAATCTTTGAAGATCTCAATAGTCACACCCTCCATCAGCTTTGGGCAAGTATTAATGTGGTACTCATTAGCTTGAGACCCTGGACCTAACCTAGAACACGTCCACACTGAGCTGACAGTGGAAGATACAGGTGAATACTGTACTTGTGCAGATTCTGAGTCATCATCCCCAAATGTGTTGGTCAAAGTGGAGTTGGAACTAGGAGTAGGCGGCTTCCTCTTCATTGACTTGTTACATGGACCTGCCGTGGTGAACAAAGAGAATTAGCCCATAGCTTTGCTCAATTACATTTCTCAATGATTTATCAGGCTCAACCTTTCTGTCCATTTGTCAACAGCAGATGCAAAACCCCAGTCTCTCCATCAGTACACACTTGGGCTTGGTACTCCATGACAAATCCTGCAACGTTCAAAATGGGTAAGGATTCTGATAGCAGGTGACCCTCCTTCAGTCATATTGAACTCTTTCCAATTATGGATAGCTTCCTCCTGTATGACCACTTTTTGAGTATGCATACCTCTCACACCCAGGGGTTGGTGGAGGAGAGAGATTAATACATCTGACTTGCAGGAAATGGGTACTTTTCCATATGTCTTTCAAATGTCTCTGCTATACATTTAGTTCATGAAGTAACTGTGATATTTGGCACCACTGCCAGCATGCGACACTTGGCTCAGGTTGATTTGTCTGGATATTTTCCAAACAACTTGTCCAGATATGTCATGACACACCTCTGGAGCAGGTGGGTCTTGAACCCAAGACTCCTGGCTCAAACGTAAGGATACCACCACTATGTCACAACAGCTCTAAGAATGATTCGTTCTTACCAGACCAAAAGAGGATAGATCATTGGTGAGTCTGAACACAGGCTTGGCTTAGTTAACAAGATGGTCATTTGCACGGTTGCAGTCAGTATGTTTGACATGACTAGTTCAGTATAATTACTAAGGATCCTGTAGAACTGTACAGGGTACATCTGCTCCCTTTAGGTTCTCAGGTAGACCTCACCTACCTTCCACCCAAAGACTAAACAGGAGTTGCTGGAAAAGCTCAGCAGGTCTGGCAGCATCTGTGGAGAGAAATCAGAGTTAACGTTTCGGGTCGAGTTATCCTTCCTCAGAAATTGACCCAAAACGTTAACTCTGATTTCTCTCCACAGGTGCTGCCAGACCAATGAGCTTTTCCAGCAATTTCTGTTTTTGTTTGTGATTTGCAATATCTGCAGTTCTTTTGATTTTCATCCAAAGGCTGTTTGACATAATCAGATCAGGTAGGACTAGTGCAATTTCGACGTTAACTCCTTCAGAAACGTTACCTTACACTGCATTAATGTGTAATAATCAAAATATCTTTTTGCCTTGATGGCAGTGCCCTGTTAATGGTGAATACCACTGGTGTTGCCATAATAGCAGCATAAAACAGCCAACCCCCCAGGGGCTGCAGCAGGGCTTCCTGCTGCCTCGACTCCACTGGCCCCTGGGGGGGACTTTAACAACCACGAGGGCCGCGGTGCGGGTGATGACAAAGGACCCTTTACTGGGTCGCCGAGCGGCGGAGGGGAGGTAGGTGTTATCCCCGCTCCTCCCTCCCAGACTGTTTTTCCGGGGGCCTTGGCCCTGGGGGATGACCTTTTCCTGGGGGATGACCTTTTCCCCAAGGAGCCAGGCGTCCCGGTGTCGGGAGGAGAGCGGGGCCCCGAGCCTCCGCCGCCCGACGACCCGAACTCGGGGCGTTCCGGGACGGGGTGCGCCGAGGAAGGTACCGCCGGTGACCCTGGGGGTGGGGTCGCCGGGGGTTCGAGGCCGGTTGGCGGCGCCGGACCAGCCCCCATCCTCTCGGTGGGGGAGGGGTCGGCGACCGAGGGCGACCTCCCGGAGGAGGGTTCGGGATCGGTGGCGGACACCGGGGACGACGCGGACTCCGTCTGTAGTGACGTTTTTGAGTCCCAGGTGCCCCCTGCCGATCTCCCCCTCATCCCCCTCGAGGAACTCCGGGAATTTGTCGAGGAAACTCGAGGTCGCCGGGATAGAGCCCAACTGGCGCTCGACCGCTGGAGCTCTTTTGAAACAGTTTATTGGTCGGCCCACGCTGCTCGCCAGGCGCCTGGGCTCGACGTCAACGAGCGAAAGCGAGTCAGGAACTTCCTGGGGGCACTCCTGGTGAGGGCGAGGGACTCCTGTGCCCCTCCCTCGTCCTCCCAGTAATTGTATTTGTTTTTTAAACTGTACTGGTGGTGGTAGCACAACGCTTCCGACATGGAGACAACTATAGCCAGCCTCAACATCAACGGCAGCAGGGAGTCACAGCGCAGATTCCAGACCCTCTCGGTCCTTCGGGATGGGAGGTATGCGGTGTGCTTCCTGCAAGAAACCCACACTACCCCGGGAGACGAAGCCACCTGGCTCCTGGAGTGGCGAGGGGGGGTCTACATGAGTCACCTCACCCGCAGATCTGGCGGGGTGGCTATCCTGTTGGCCCCGCATTTTCAGCCGGAGATCTTGGGGGTCAGGGAGCCGGTGCCAGGCCGTTTGCTTCACCTGACGGTTCGGCTGGGGGGCGCGGTGCTTCACTTGGTGAACGTATACGCTCCCCTGGCCGGGCCGAGGCAAGCGAGCTTCTTTCAAGAACTGTCCACTCATCTGGCTTCCATCGACGAGAACCAGTGCGTCGTCCTCGGGGGAGATTTTAACTGCGTCCTCGAGGGCAGGGACCACGGCGGTACCCGCACTGGCTGTGCGTCGGGGAAGAGGTTGGGGGACTTGGTCAAGTCCTTCGACCTGGTGGACGTCTGGCGGACTCTCCATCCCGACTCCATCGCCTTCACCTTCGTGAGGCCTGGGGTCGGAGCGTCCAGAATCGACCGCCTGTACGTTTCGCGGGCGTACGCCTCCTGTTTTCCGAAGGCCTCCACGCGGCAGGTGTCGTGCACGGACCATCGCCTGGTGTGGGCGGAACTCCTTCCGTTCGGCGCCAGGCTCGGCTCCGCGTACTGGCACTTTAGCAACCTGCTGCTGGAGGACGAGCGGTTCCGGGACTCGTTTCATCGTTTCTGGGCCGGCTAGAGAAGGAAGCGGGGAAGCTTCCCCTCCCTGAGGCTATGGTGGGACGTGGGCAAGGCTCACGTCCGCGTCTTCTGTCAGGAGTACGCGAGGGGGTCGACCAAGAGGCGGAAATCCAGGATCGTGGAGTTGGAGAGGGAGATGCTCGACCTGGAGTCACGCCTCGGTCAGCCCGACGCGGACCCGGCCCTGCGCGGGGTGTACGAAGAGAAGAAGGCCGCGCTCTGGGACCTGCAGCTCGTCGGGGCTCGGGGCGCGTACGTGAGGTCGCGGATCCAGCTCCTACAGGACCTGGACCGCGGCTCCCCCTTCTTCTACTCGCTGGAAAAAAGGCGCGGCACCCGTCAGCAGCTCCTTGTGCTGCTGGCCGACGACGGGTCCCTCGTCTCGGATCCGGAGGGCGTCAGGGCCCACGTCCGAAACTATTACACGGCTCTGTTCTCTCCGGATCCGTCCAGCGAGGACGCTCGCAGAGTTCTGTGGGAGGACCTGCCGCAGCTCAGCCCGGAGGACGCCGGAAGGCTCGACGCTCCCGTCACTTTAGAGGAGCTGACCGGCGCCCTCGACCGGCTCTCGAGGGGCAAAACCCCGGGGCTGGACGGGCTGACTGTGGAGTTCTTCAGGGCGTTCTGGGACGTCCTGGGGAACGACTACGCACAGGTCCTGGGGGAGTGTCTAAATGCCGGACAGCTGCCCCTTTCTTGGCGCAGGGCGGTCATCGTCCTGCTGCCAAAGAAGGGGGACCTTCGTTCTTTGAAGAACTGGCGTCCGGTCTCCCTCCTCAGCACGGATTACAAAATTTTCGCCAGGGTGTTGTCTTCTCGCCTGGCTTCCGTGCTGGCCCACATGATTCACCCGGACCAGTCCTACACGGTCCCGGGCCGGAGGATACACGACAACGTCCACCTGGTCCGGGACCTGATCCATTTCTGTCGACGGGCTGGTCTGCCGAGCGCCTTCCTGTCTCTCGACCAGGAGAAGGCGTTCGACAGGGTCGATCACGAGTACCTGCTCGGGACTCTGCGGGCGTTCGGGTTCGGGACGCGGTTCGTCGCCCGGATCCGACTTTTGTACGCCGCCGCAGAGTGTCTGGTTAAAGTTAACGGTTCCCTGACGGCGCCCCTTCGCTTCGGGAGAGGAGTGCGTCAAGGCTGCCCCCTGTCCGGCCAGCTGTATTCCCTGTGCGTGGAGCCTTTCCTGCGCCTCTTGCGGAGGAGGTTGTCGGGGCTGGTTCTGCGCGGCGCGGGCACGGGGGTGGTCCTCTCGGCCTACGCCGACGACGTGCTCCTCACTTTCACCGACCCGGCTGACCTGGGGAGGATGCGCGAGTGCCAGGCCGTGTACTCGGCAGCGTCTTCCGCCAGGATCAACTGGGCCAAATGTTCCGGACTACTGGTCGGTCCGTGGCGGGTGGACTCTCTGCCGGAGGAGTTACGGGGGTTCAGCTGGAGTACCACCCATCTCCTCTACCTGGGGGTCTACCTCAGCCCGGCTGAGGAATCCTGGCCGGCCAACTGGCAGGAGCTGGAGGCCAAAGTCTCGGCTCGCCTAGGCCGCTGGACAGGACTGCTCCGAGTGCTATCTTACAGGAGTCGAGTGCTGGTCATAAACCAGCTGGTGGCCGCCATGCTGTGGTACCGGCTGGTCACTTTGGTCCCTCCTCCTGGCTTTGTCGCTGACATCCAGAGAACGTTGGTCGACTTCTTCTGGGACAAAAAGATGCACTGGGTCGCCGCGCAGGTTCTGAGTCTCCCTATCGAGGAGGGCGGTCAGTCGCTGGTGTGCGTCCGCACCCAGGTCGCGACGTTCCGCCTTCAGACCTTGCGGCGATACCTTTACGTCGAGCCTCCTCCTAGGTGGTGCGTCCTGGCGACGTATTTTTTCCACCAGGTGCGTAACCTCAACTACGACACGCAGCTCCTGTTCGTCGACCGTGACGGTTTGGAGGTCGCCCTCAAGGTGCTGCCTGTCTTTTACCAGGACCTGATCACTGTCTGGAACATGGTCGAATCGCGTCGCGCCTACCCTCCGGCTGGAGTAGCGGCTGTCGTCAGGGAGCCGTTGCTCAGGAATCCGCACCTCCGTACTCGCGGGTTCGAGTGGCTGTCGGAGGGGAGGGCCGTGGCGGCGAGGGTGACCAGGGTCGGGGACGTGCTGGGTGCCGGGGGCCTGGGCTGGACGCTGCCGCAGGACATAGCTAGCAGGGCAGCGGTAGACGTCCGGTACGTGGCCACCGCCATCCGACGCCTTAAAACGGCGGTGCTCGGACCCGACATAGTGCACCAGTTGGAGGACGCTCAGGTGTGCGGTGGGATCCCGTCCGCGCTCACCCCGGCCCGGACGGAATTTCACATTGGCCCCAGGGTCCCGTACTTCCCGCGGGAGCCTGTGCCCCACAACCTGAGCCGCCTCCGGAATTTTAATTTTGTTGCTTTTAGGGACATAAAAAGGAGGGCCCTGTATCGACTGCTGCTGCACACCGTCCACCTCTTCTCCCTCATCCACCGTCCGGACACGCCTTGGCGTGCCCATTTGCCACCGGGCGGTGGAGATCCCCAGTGGAGGGCTCTCTACACGGGAGTCCTCCCCCTTTCTCTCGGGGATCTGGGGTGGAGGGTGCTGCACTCAGCAGTCCCCTGTAACCGCAGATTGCGGTGGTTCACGGACTCCCAGCCCAACTGCTTGTTCTGTGGTGCTGTGGAGTCCGTGGACCATGTATATATTGGGTGTGGGCGTTTGCACTCCCTTTTTGATTTCCTCAAAAACCTTCTCCTCTGTTTCTGGCTGCACTTCAGTCCCACGCTCCTGATCTTCGGGCACCCGGTACGGAGGAGGGAGGGCAGGTCCGAGGACCTCCTCGTGGGTCTGCTCCTGGGCCTGGCCAAACTGGCCATCAACAGGTCCAGGCAGCGGGCCGTGGAGGGGGTCGTTAGGGCCGACTGCCTGCCCCTCTTCCCGGGTTACGTTAGAGCCCGGGTGTCCTTGGAGAAGGAGCACACGGTGTCCACCGACACCCTGGAGTCGTTCAGGGAGAGGTGGGCGCCGCAGGGAGTGGAGTGCATCATTTCTCCCTCCAACTCTATTTTGATTTAGTCCCTACCCTCCCCTTCACTGTTTTGCTCACACAGCATTGCCCTTTGATGTGAAGGGCAGTGCTTGTCACTGGGCACTCGGGTGTTTTCCTATCTTCCTGGTGGTGGAAATTGAATAAAGATTCGTGCCCCTTGTGTCTTTCACTGTGTCTCACATCTGCACACATACACACCATGGGTGCTGGGGAAAAAAATAAGCACTACCGCACTTAGGCGGTAGTGTGGGGGTTTTAAAAAAAAATGAAACAGCCAACTTCACCTGTTGCTCAAATCTTTGATATACCGAACTCTTCCAGGGCAATCAGAGATAGACTACAACTTTCAGAGTCTTAAGTAGTTGACTACTTAGTTTCAAACAGTGAGAAGTTGTCAGACCAGTGTAATAATTACCTCACAGGATGATATTGGTGTGCCCCTATTTCAACACAAGCTTGTACAGTGAGCAAAAGGCTCTGACCCTATTTCCCAGGTTGCAGATTAGACCAATCTTATAGAGTGTGAGTCTTGAGGAATCCCAATGAATATATTGGCCAGTGAGGTAGTCTTCTGCTAAACAGTAGAAAACCCTGCCAGATTTCTCAACTAGCACGTCAAAGAAAGAAAGCATATTTGATTTCTCCATTTCAAAGGTGAATTTAAGGGCAGGATAGACCCCTTTAAGACATGCAAGGAAATTTTTAAATACAGATGTAGATTCAAATACAGCAAACACATATCTGACATATCTGAAATATGCAAGAGGAGGAGAAATTCTTCTACACGCAAATGGCAGTAGAAGTTTGGAACTTGCTTCTAAAAATAGCAGTAGATGTCAGATGAATTGTTAAATTTAAATCTGCAATCGATAGCTTTGTGTTAACCAAACATACCAAAGAACATGGAGCAGTTGGTGGGGATATGGAGTTAGGTCACAGCGATGATTTCATTGAATAAAGGAACAGGCTCAAGAGCTGAATGGTCTATTCTTGTTCTTATGTTACTATGCTCCCAATCCCTTCTTGGCACTGGAAATATCACTGGATGCATGTCCTCTATGACTAATGATCCGATCCAGGAAAATTGGCCAAAGTGAAGGATGATTCAGAAGAATGGGTGGACGTTTTATCCAATTGTTATCCTGTCTCAAATCAAAGGCAAAACAAAATCCTGTCCTATCGCTGGATACAAATGATAAGCAGAAGCCGTAGTGGATATTTTATTTTTTATGTCCAAGAGAGCAGGGGGCCATGTGTATCTCAGCAATATTTCTTAATGATGCTCAAAGCATAGCTCAAGCAGTAAACTTTTCTGCCCTATACTCCTGAATATCACAGATGTTAATGCCTTTTGGGTAACCCAGTAATACTAATGCCTCCAAACATGAATGCCTGAATTTAGTCAGGCCATTAGGGAAGTTGTCAAATGGAGGCCTGAGAATGGTATGCAAAATTTGGTTTGTGAAATTAAATACTTTGAAAAGAAGAAAGCAATCGTTTAAAAAGGGAGAACAGAAGTGTCTTGAGTAAACGGTTAGTTCACTGATGCCCTGCTCCTAGGAATAGATTTGTAGGTAGGACAACAGAACATGAGCTTCTACCCTCCAAAACAACTCTCCCTCAAAATCTACTCTCTGACCAGGCGCAGAGGACAGTGAATTGGCCTTGCATTTTAGACTGATTCTTAGGATTTCAAGCTGCAAAAGGTTTGTTGGAGAATTAAGATGAGAAAATTGGTCTGGTAGCCAGTACTGTTTCTAAAGCTTGGGTTTAGCGTGACAGAGACAAAAGCTTTGAGGTAATTTTCTCAATTACTGTATTTGCATTCCTTCTATTGACAACTGTTAGGAGATTATATTTAAAGTGCTAGCCTATATTATTGTTAAATACCTCCTTCATCAACATAAATATATGTGTTTTTGATTCCATTCTGGAGTCAGTACTTCAATTACATTTTTTCCTCATGCCAACACAACTTCTCTTGTTCCTCTTTCAGCCTCATTAACATTGTAGGCGAATTTTATAAAACTCCACTTATTTACATACTGAATCACAAATAAAACTCCATAGATGGATGGAGTGAGGGCTAGAATTTCTGGCAATTATTCTCTTTTGTAACAGACAGAGAGCAGGAAATGTTGAAGGAAAGAGCCAATCCTTTGAACGAAATAAAGAAATGACCATTTACTTGAATGAGGCAGCTTTATCCAGTTTTGTGCATTCATGTCTAACCGTGCAGCTAAATTTCCAATAGGCTGGGAAATTGTAACCGATTAAATGGAAAATAAAATCATTTTTAAATAGGAGTATAACATAGCTATCTTCATTTCTTCCATGCTCCTCAGGTGGTGAAGGCAGTGAAGTGATATATCACCAAGATGTAACGTAATGTGGTACATTGATGATTTCTCTGTCATGTTATGACATGTATGTTAGCTTCTCTAGCATAAGGATGAAGCTTGGATCACATAAATACTGAAAAAAAGAGCATGAATTTTTATTAAAGCTCCTGTTATCTACATATATACAGGGATTTGCAAGTCTGGGCACAAGCTAATTTGAATGTGTTGCATTGTGCGTCTCTCAGTGTGTAATGCTGCAGATGAAAAGGGATCAGCAGGACTGGGACTGAGATCTTTAGACCATTAGACCACATGCCATTGTATGGTGATGACAGCATGAGCATGCCCTTTAAAGTTATATCACAAGGCATAAGCCAGTACTCCATTTTCTTAACAATTACACAGACATGTAAAAACAGTGTTACCACAATGAATGAATCAAATTTTGATATAATATTTTGACACCTCATTCTGGTCCGATGATTGTATACCCATCTGTCGGGGTATATGTCATTCCCAGATGCTCTTGGCTGACAACTTAGTTGTTTTGCTGTTGGTTGGTGTTACTCAGCATCACCATACAGTCCTTGATGTTGAAAATGTCTACCTCATTCTCTGCACACATGATTGGTATTATATATCGGTCTGAGCTGATTTTGGTTCCTTCACAATGTAGTACCATGGTCAGTCATTACCTCAAATGAACTGGGCTGATTGCATATCTTAGATATCTTTGCTGGTATCCAGGTATTTGTGAGCAGGTTTCTATCTCACACTCTCTGTCCTGTGCATCACTGTGACAGTCCCCTACAAACCTGATGATTGTGCATCTCTTTCATTCTTTTCTGTCTTTCAGGACGGAAATCCTGAGCTGTTGCATTCTCACCACTCTGATTGCGATTTGAAACTCATGAATGGTTACCATGATCATACTGGTGTGATACTGTGCATACTGGTTGTCTTATCACCGCTTGACCGCTTGGTATGTACCAAGTGGAAGAAGTTGGGACTCATAACTGAACCTGCATATTAGCACTGCAGTGTCATTATGCCATTGTACAAAAGGGATGATTCATTGTACACTGTGAGATAGTCTTCAGTATGTTATACCATGAAGTGCCACTTGTTGGAGTACATACCTTTTAGGATATAGAGTGGTAATATGGTAGATATAGATATTTACAAAAAGAAATAAAACCAGATAGGCAACCTGGCATCAGTCTAGGCAGTAGAAATGCCACCCCACCAACTGTGCAAAGTCCTTCTTACTAATAGCTGGTAGGATAGTGCCAAAATTGTGAGAGCCATCTTACAGTCAAGCAACAGCCTGATTTAAACATACTCAAAGAATTACACCTCATGGACAATATCCAAGACATCACCAGCATCATCCCTGGATATATCCTGACCCACCAACAGGATAGGTCCAGCAGAGGTGGCAGAACTCTGGTAATTGAGAGGGAGTTGTCCTGGGCATGCTCAACATTGATTCTGGACATCATGAGCTCAAACGTGGCATCAAATCAAACATGGGCAAGGAAACCACTTGCTGATTATTATGTACCACCTCCTTATCTTGGCAATGTTGAACACCACTCTAAGGAAGCACTCAGGGTGACAGTGGCACAGAATGTATTCTGGGTGGGAGATTTCATGGCTACCACCAAGAGTGACTCAGCAGCAGCACTAATGATGACATTGGTCAATCCTAAAGGAGATAGCTGTGCGACTGAGACTGTGGCAGATGATGAGGGAACCAATAAGAGGAAGAAATATTACTGACCTCATTCTTACCAATCTTCCAACTACAGATGAATCTGTTCATGAAAATATCAGTAAGAGTGATGACCACACAGTCCTTGCCGAGACAAAGCCACATATTCACATTGAGTAAACTTTACATTGTGTTGTGTGGTACATGAAACCAGGACAATACTCACTTACAATACTAATGGAGTTGTAACAAAAACAAAGCATGTTGGAAATACTTAAGGAGATCAATGGAGACTGGAATTTAATGTTTGTGGTGTCAACACTGTTCTCTAGTAAGACAACTGACAGCGAGCATACCTTGGATATTCCAGGTCCTTAAAATCCAAAGACAATTTCATGACATTCAGGCATTTACCTGATTGGATTCTCAATCCTTGTCACCCTCGGCAGAATTTTGCCACCTCTTAGAGCTGTTTTCAGGGTGGGTAGATCTTTACCTATTGGTGGTCTGGGAATCCAGCATGTATCTCTGTTTGGCATGGGTTACTAATGTAGAAGCATACCACCCCATTCCTCACCACCACCACCATAGGGTGCAAGCAATACATTGTATTAACCCACCTGCCAATGGCTGAATAATACCCCCAGTAAAATGAGGACTTTCAGTGGACTACATGGAGCCTCGATTGGCTTTTATGTAGAAAAGCTGCGCTCAAGCCTTCCTGCCCAGCACTAAATTGAGGGGGACTCCGAAAAGCAATGGAATCTCCACAATACACACACTCTCCGACACTTCCCAACTTGCCCTCCTGAAGCAAAGGAAATTAAAATTCCAACTGAGCATCACTAATCTGAAAGATTAACTCTATTTCCCTGCAGAGATTGCCTGACCAACTTCTAGCATTTTGTGTTTTTGAGTCGGTTATACAGACTCACCGGTATTTTACTTTTGTGCTGTCATAGTAATCGTTGTTTGAATGAGGCGTGAAATTGAGGCCCTATCTGTTCTCTCAGTGGACTCAAAGGATCACATGTTATTGTTTGAAGAGGAGCAGAAAAGTTCTTCCAGTATCAATGTCAACTTTCATCCCTTGACCACACCTAAGGCAGATAGTCTGATCACTTATTTTATTGTTTGATGTTGATTCCCAGGTAAGCAACATGCCAATTTCAACTCTCCCAAATTTTTAGAGTTATACAATCATACAGCATGGAAACAGACCTTTCGGTTCAACTCAGTCCATGTCGAACATAATGCCAAACAAGTCTGACCTGTCTGTATTTGGCCCATATCATTCCAAACATTTGTTAGTCATATATTGTAACTGTACCCATACCCACCAATTTCTCTGGATGTTCATTCCATATACTAACCATTCCCTGTGCAAAAATATGCCTAGCATTTCACCTCTAAAGCTTCCTCCTCTCCCCTTAAAAATATGCCCCAGTCTTGAAATCTCCCACATCCAATAGGTTAAAATTTTCCTGTATACACACACACACACACACACACTCACACACACGCACGCACACCTGCTCACACACACACACACGCGCGCACCTATGCACACACACATTCGCACACACCTGCTCACACACACACACACACGCGCGCGCGCACACACCTGCTCTCACACACACACACACGCACGCGCACACACCTGCTCTCACACACACACACACACACACACACACACACACACACACACACACACACACACACACACACACACACACAAATAACTTTTCATCTTGCTCAGGCAAACTGGATTCCGAATAGTTACATGGCTAACTTCATTTTAACCTAAATTTAAAGACAAACAATCCAAATCAATCTTATAAACTTGATAACAATATTGAAACATCTTAAAATCCATCACATTTGTATTATTTTCAGGAATGCTCGAACACTTGATCTTTGGGCAAACACAGCATTTGGTACTAGCAATGTGTTACAAGTAGAAACTGTGGGTGATCAGTTAGTCTGTTTTCACAATGATACTGCTTGAGACCAGAATTCAACCTGGACACTAGTCCAACTCCCTGCTTTTTTTTTCAGTCAGGTCTGGAGTGACTGGAACAGAGGTCAGCAGGTGAAGGCCATAGAACAGGAGTTCCCTGATTGGGAGCCCTGGCTGACAGACATAAACAAGAGTGTCCATGCAGCATTGCCCTTTGTGGAGGAGGGGCACTGCTGGTCACCGGGCCGCTCTGGTGTTTCCTTTCATCTGGGTGGTGGAATATAACGAAAGATTTACACACGTGTTGTTCTTCACTGTGTCTGACACCTGCACACACACAACATGGGTGCTGGAGAACAATAAACACTACCGCTTTTTGGTGGTAGTGTGGCTGAAAAAAGAGAATACAAGAAAGAAAAATAAATAAAAGAAAAATAAATAAACAAATAAGAGTGTCTGGGTTTCTGCTCACTCTAGGAGCTAGTTCTTAGCCAGCTGGGTCAGTGTCATGTACTGTGCATGCGTAAATAAAGGGTGACTTGGTAATTGGAGGACGGGAAAACATTGTGGCTGGAAGAGCTTTTTTTGAGGTATTTTAAGTGTTGGAGGTGATTTCCTTGAATTCCAGAAGCAATTATTACTGTTTATTAGCTGCTGCATTGTTTTGGAACTTCGGGGAAAAAAAAGATCAAAACAACAGCACTTTAAAAAGGAGGACAATAGACAAAGGTAGAAACCACATGGTCAGAGAGAGAGAGAGAGAGAGAAACCTACACAGTCAGAACGAAATCTGGCACAGCAGTGAGCTACCACAGCTACTGCCTGAACTGTTTGAGTTTAAATATACATAAGGGGCAACTTTTTCATGCAAAGGGTGGTGTGGGTATAGAATGAGCTGCCAGAGGAAGCGGAGGAGGCTGATACAAATACAACATCTAAAAGGTATCTGGATGCGAATATGAATAGGAAGGGTTTAGAGGTATATGGGCCAATGGGACTAGATGAATTTAGGATATCTGGTTGGCAGGAACAAGTCAGACAGAAGGGTCTGTTTCCGCCCTGTACATCTCTATGATTCTATGGATACTGGCATTCGTGGGGTTATTTCAGTGTCTTAACATCTATAATGTTTACCTGAAAAATTGCAATGACGACCTAAGCCTCAGTTTAACTCTGAAGGACAGCATGTCCAATCAAGCAGCTATTGGTATAGGCACTGTGATGTTGCATCTGACATTCTGCTATTGACTTCAATATATTTTAACCAGAAGGATGTGGCAAATGCAGGGGTGTTATAACAATTCTACCCTTAGATGATATATTTCAGGAAATAGCTCTTATCCTCCATCCACCAGCACCATCACTGTCCAGATTCTTTATCCCTGGTCCTAAAAACACCAATTCATACCGGGTATGGTTACACAGCTACTGGCTGACTTCTTGGTAGCTCACCGAACGAAGCATTCATCTAGATAACAGATAATGAACGTGCATGTCTTTTCGGTGAAACAGAGCTGCAGCAGCAGCAGCAAGGTAAATAAGTTCCACTGGTAATCACTCATAAAGTGTTTCCTCATTCTTAAAAAGCAGTAAAGTGGTAGCTGAAAAGTCATCTATTGTTTTCTATTACATTCAATCAGCCAGTGGATGGCCTCAGTTGAAACAAGCCTGGAAATTAATAATCCACTAACTCTGAACTGAACTATTCAGTTACTGAAGAAAGCTTTTAATGAAAAAAAAATAAGCTTGACTGGAAATTTAACACACGATATGCATAGATTTCTGGGTTTAAAGAGGATAAGATAACAGGAGGATTTCTGTTTATTATTTACCTTTCAGCCTTTGAAATATTATTGATTTGATGGCTTCATTTTACTTACCAACCCTTTTCAGTCCTTTGCTAGCCCAAACTTCACTCTGGCCCTGATTTGCAATGAGGTCTCACCCTTCACAGTCTGGGAAAACAAGAACACAAACTTGCACTGCAATAAAGTCATAAGACATGGAAGCAGAAGTAGGGCCATAATCCTTAACTCCATTTTCCTGCCTTTTCCCCATATCCTTTGATTCTCTTACTGATTAAAAAGCTATTTCAGTTTTGAATTTACTCAATGTCCCAACCTTGACAACCCTGAGGTAAATAAATTCACAGACTCATTACCCTCTAGGAGAAGAATTTCCTCCTCATAGCTGTCTTAAATATGCCTTATTCTAAGATTATGCCCTCTGGTCCTAGACTCACCCATGTTGCACCTTTGCTGTCAAGTCCACTAAGATTCTTGTACATTGCTGTAAGGTCTCCTCTCATTCTTCTACATTCCAATGATTTTAGACCCAATCTACTCAACCTATCATCCGAAGACTGCCTTTCCATACTTGGGATCAGCCTAGTGACTTTTCTCTATACTACTTCCAATACTAGTGTATAGAGTCATGGAGAAATACAGAAAGGAAACAGACCCTTTAGTCCAATTCATCCATACCAAGCAGACATGCTAAATTAACCTAGAATCTTTTGCCAGCATTTGACCCATATCCCTCTAAACAATTCGTATTCGTTTGCTCACCCAGATGCCTTTTAAATGTTGTAATTATACCAACTTCCACCACTTCCTCTGGCAGCTTATTCCATTCACGCGCCACCCTCTGCATGAAAACCTTGCTCCTTAGTTTCCTTTTAAATCTTTCCCCTCTCACCTTAAACCTATACCCTCTACTCCTGGACTCCCCCGCCTTGGAAAAAAGACCTTGTCTATTTACCCTATCTATGATTTTATAAAACACGAAAAGGTCACCCCCTCAGCCTCCTATACTTCAGGGAAAATAGCTCCAGTCTGTTTAGCTTCTCCCTGTAGCTCAAACCCTCCAACCCTGGCAACATCCTCTCCAATCTTTTCTGAATCCTTCCAAGTTTCACAACATCCTTCCTATAGCAGGGAGACCAGAATTGCATGCAATATTCCAATAATGGCCTAACTAATGACCTGAACAGCCACAACATGACCTCCCAACTCCTATACTCAGTGCTCTGACCAATAAAAGCAAGCATTCCAAACGCCTTCTTCACTATCCTATCTACCTGTGACTCCACTTTCAAGGAGCTATGAACCTGCACTCCAAGGTCTCTTTGTTCAGCAACCCTCCCCAGGACCATTAAGTGTATAAGTCCTGCCCTGATTTGCCTTTCCAAAATGCAGAATCTCACATTGTGTAAATTCAACTCCATCTGTCAGACTTTGGGAAATCAGGAGGGCAAAAAGGGGATGTGAGATAGCTTTTGGCAAATAGAGTTAAGGAGGATCCAAAGGGATTCTATGAATACATTAAGGACAAAAGGGTAACTACAGAGAGAACAGGGCCCCTCAAGGATCAGCCACCTACGTATGGGACTACAGGAGACGGGAGAGATACTAAACAAATATTTTGCAAGAATGTTTCCTGCAGAAAAGGATATGGAAGATAGAGGACATGGAGAAATAAATAGTGGCATCTTTAAAAATGTCCATATTACAGAGGAGGAGGTGCTGGATGTCTTCAAATGCATAAAGGTGGATAAATCCCCAGGACTTTATCAGGTGTTCCCTAGAACTCTGTGGGAAGCTAGGGAAAAGATTGCTGGGCCTCTTGCTGGGATATTTGTATCATCGATTGTCACAGATGACGTGCCGTAAGACTGGAGGTTGGCTAACATATCACTATTTATGAAAGGTAGTAAGGAAAAGCCAGGGAACTATAGACCAGTAAGGCTGATATCAGTGGAGGGCAAGTTGTTGAAAGGAATTCTGAGGGACTGGATTTATACATGTTTGGAAAGGAAAGGACTGATTAGGGACATTCAACATGGCTTTATGCATGGGAAATCATGTCTCACAAACTTGATTGAGTTTTTTGGAGAAGCGATAAGAGGATTGATGAGGACATGATCTATATGGACTTCAACAAGGTTCCTCATGGTAGACTGGGTGGCAAGCAATAGGGGAGAACTAGGTATTTGGATACAGAACTGGCTCAACAGCAGAACACAGAGGGTGGTAGTGAAGGGTTGCTTTTCAGACTAGAGGCCCATGATAAGTGGTGTGCCACAAGAATCGGTGCTGGGTCCACTGCTTTGCATCATTATATAAATGATTTGGATGTGAACATTCGAAGTATGGTTAGTAAGTTTGCGGATGACACCAAAATTGGAGGTATAGTGGACAGGGAAGAAAATTACCTCAGAGTTCAAGGGGATCTTGATCAGATAGGCAAAATGTGGATTTATCCATTTTTATGTGTTTTAAGATATCCAGACTTCCTTCTCTGTAATATGGACGTTTTTCAAGATGCCACTATTTATTTCCCCATGTACTCTATCTTCCATACCTTTCTGCACAGTATACACTGATGTAAAATACTTGTTTAGTATCTCTCCCATCTCCCGTGGTTACATACATAGGTGGCCTTACCAATCTTTGAGTGCTCCTATTCTCTCCATTGTTAGCCTTTTGTCTTTAATGTATTTATAGAATCCATTTGGATTCTCCTTAACCCTTTTTGCCAAAGCTATTTCATGTCCCCTTTTTGCCCTCCTGATTTCCCTCTTAAGTATACTGCTATTGCCACTATACCCTTGCAGGGAATCATTCTATACCTGACATATGTGTCCTTCTTATTCTTGACCAAAACCTCAATTTCTCTAGTCATCCAGCATTCCCTACACATACCAATCCTGCCCTTCACCTTAAAAGGCATATACTGGCTCTGGACTCTCATTACCTCATTTATGAAAGCTTCCCATTTTCCAGCCATCCCTTTACTTGCAAACGTCTGCCCACAATCAACTTTTCAAAGTTCTTGCCTAATACCATCAAAATTAGCTTCATCCAATTTAGAATTTTAACTTTTAGATCCGGTCTATCCTTTTCTGTCACTATTTTGAAACTAGAATTATGGTCACTGGCCCCAAAGTGCTCCCCCAGTGACACCTCAGTCACCTGCCCTGCCTTATTTCCCAAGAGTAGGTCAAGGTTTCTACCTTCTCTAATAGGTATATTCACAAACAGAATTAGAAAATTTCCTTGTATACACTTAACAAATCCAAGCCCTATGGCAGTCCCAGCCTAAGTTTGGAAAGTTAAAATCCCCTACCATAACCACCCTATTATTCTTACAGATAATAAAATCTCTTTACGAGTTTGTGTCTCAATTTCTCACAGATCACTGGTGATCAAATGTGCAATCCCAATTAGACAATTATCCCTTTCTTATTTCTCAGATCCACCCAAATCTATCCTTAAATTAAGCTCCTGCACTACCTGCCTACCTTGCTTACCTTTCCTGGGGTTAACCCGTCTATCTGACTATATCTGCAGCTTTTCTCCCTTCCTATAACTGCCATCCATCACACCCCCTTGCTCTTGTAAATTCCTGTCACTCCAACCAATCCATTCAATCTGATGGAATTCACAACCAACGGCATTTATTGCAGATATAATCCTCAGTAACCTGTAAACGCTCCCTAAACTCCACATCTGACAAGAACAGCATATCACTCTACTAAAGGGCCATTTATCCTTAGACAGTATTCCAGCTGTGATCTGACATGGGCCGTGTACAGTTTTAGCACTTTGTTGTTTCTCTGAGATTTTAGTTTCTTTTGCCAGTTAACTCTTTACCTACTTGGTTTATTTATTCATTCATGGGTTGTGAGCATCACTGGTTGGGCCAGCATTTATTTTCCATCCTATATTGTCCTGGAGAAGACGGGTGTGAGCCCTATTATAGCTTCCCCAGTCTCATTCTCTCAGAGGTCCATGTTAACCTTTGACCTCTCTCTTCCTTTTCATATATTTAAAGAACCTTTCAATCACCATCTATATATTACAGCAAACTTCGTTTCAACTCTTGATTAAACTTCAAAAATATAAGCCATGAGTATTAAGTTAGCCTGAAGCAGTGTTTTGTAGAGGAATAAAATGGTGCGATTTTCTGGGTCTGCAGATTGGAAAAAGCAAAAATGGCCTTTAGTAGAGTGATATGATTTTTCTTGTCAGATATGAGAGTTTACAGAGAGGTTACATGCTACTGAGGATTATATCTGCAATAAATGTCATTGGTTGTGAATCCTATCAGATCAAATGGATCCGTTGGAGCGGTAGTTAATGGCAATGAGGAATTTACAAGAGCTACAGGGTGTGATGGATGGCAGTTATAGGAAGGGAGAAAAGCCGCAGATGCAGTTCCATAGATGGGTTAACTCCAGGAAAGGTAAGAGAGGTAGGCAGGTCGTGTAGGAGTCTTTGTGGTTATCCCCATTTCAAACAAGTATGCTGTTTTGGAAAATGTAGGGGGTGATGGTGATGGATTCACAGGGGAATGTAGCACGAACAGCCAAGTTTCTGGTATCGAGACTGGCTGTAATACAATGAGAGGTACGTTCGGTTCCAAGAGATTGATGGTGTTAGGGACTCTCTACTCAGAGGCACAGACAGACTTTTCTGTCTGAAAAATCAGAATGGTATATTATCTCCCTGGTGCCAAGATCAAGAATGTCTCAGAGAGGGTGCAGAATGTTCCCAAGGGGGAGAGGGGCCAGCAGGAGCTCATTGCACACATTGGAACCAACGACACAGGAGGGGAAAAGGATGAGATTCTGAAGAGAGAATATAAGAGAGTTAAGCAGGAATTTAAAAAGGAGGTCCTCGAAAGTGGTAATATCTGGATTATTCCTTGTGCTATGAGCTAGTGAGCGTGTAAATAAGAGGATAGAGCAGATGAATACATGGCTGAGGAGCTGGTGTATGGGAGAAGGGTTCACATTTTTGGATCATTGGAATCTCTTCAGGGGTAGATGTGACCCTATACCTGCGGTAACCTGTACAAGAAGGACGCATTGTACCTGAATGGGAAGGGGATTAACATACTGACAGGGAGATTTGCTGGAGCTGCTTGGGAAGATTGAAACTAATAAGGTGGGGGGGGGGGGTGAGATCCAGGGAGATACTGAGGAAAGAAGTCAATCTGAGACTGGTACAGTTGAGAAAAAAGGCCAATCAAACAGTCAGTGCAGGCAGGGACAAAGCACAGAAAAAGGTAGGACTGATAAATTAAACTGCATCTAATTAAATTATTTCAATGCAGGAAGCCTAACAGAGAAGGCAGATGAATTCAGGACATGGTTAGGAACATGAGACCGGGAAACGTCGATTCTCCTGCTCCTTGGATGCTGCCTGACCTGCTGCGCTTTTCCAGCAACACATTTTTCAGCAGGGATGAGACTGGGATACCGTAGCAATTACAGAGACATGGCTCAGGGATGGACAGGACTGGCAGCTTAATGTTCCAGGATACAAATACTACAGGAAGGACAGAAAGGGAGACAAGAGAGGAGGGGGAATGACGTTTTGGATAAGGGATAGCATTATAGCTGTATTGAGGGAGGATATTCCCAGAAATACATCCAGGGAAGTCATTTGGATTGAACTGACAAATAAAAAAGGGATGATCACCTTATTGGGATTGTATTATAGACCCCCTAATAGTCAGAGGGAAATTGAGAAACAAATTTGCAAGGAAATTTCAGTTATCTGTAAGAATAATAGGGTGGTTATGGTAGGGGATTTTAACTTTCCAAACATCGACTGGGACTGCCATAGTGTTAAGGGTTTAGATGGAGAGGAATTTCTTAAGTGTGTACAAGAAACATTTCTGATTCAGTCTGTGAATACACCTACTAGAGAAATTGCAAAAGTTGACCTGCTCTTGGGAAATGTAGCAGGGCAGGTGACTGAGGTGTCAGTGGGGGAGCACTTTGGGGCCAGCGACCATAATTCTATTTGTTTTAAAATAGTGATGGAAAAGGATAGGTGAGATCTAAAAGTTGAAGTTCTAAATTGGACATGATCTGGAGATGCCGGTGTTGGACTGGGATGTGCAAAGTGAAAAATCACACAACACCAGGTGAGAGTCCAATAGATTTGATGGGAAGTACAAGCTTTTGGAGTGCTTCCTGATGAACCACCTAATGAAGGAGCAGTGCTCTGAAAGCTAATGCTTCCAAATAAGCCTGGTGGACTATAACCTGGTGTTGCGTGATTTTTAACTTCTAAATTGGAGAAAGGCTAATTTTGACGGTATTGGGCAAGAACTTTCAAAAGCTGGTTGGGGGCAAACGTTCACAGGCAAAGGGAAGCTGGAAAATGGGAAGCCTTCAGTAATGAGATAACGAGAGTCCAGAGAAAGTATATTCCTGTTAGGGTGAAAGGAAAGGCTGGTAGATGTAGGGAATGCGGGATGACTAGAGAAATTGAGGGTTTGGTTAAGAAAAAGAAGGAAGAGTATGTTAGATATAGACAGGTTAGATCGAGTGAATCCTTAGAAGAGTATAAAGGCAGTAGGAGTATACTTAAGAGGGAAATCAGGACGACAAAAAGGGGACATGAGATAGCTTTGGCAAATAGGGGTAAGGAGAATCCAAAGGGTTTTTACAAGTACATTAAGGACAAAAGGGTAACTGGTGAGAGAATAAGGCCCCTCAAAGATCAGTAAGGCCAGCTATGCATGGAACCGCAGGAGATGGGGTAGATACTAAACAAGTATTTTGCATCAATGCTTACTGTGGAAAGGAACATGCAAGATAAAAATGTAGGGAAATAGATGGTGACATCTTGAAAAATGTCCATATTACAAAGGAGGAAGTGCTGGATGTACCTTAACGCGTAACACATAAAGGTGGATAAATTCCCCGGAACTGATCACGTGCACCCTAGAACTCTGTGGGAAGCGAGGGAAGTGATTGCTGGACCCTTTTTGAGATATTTGTATCATCGATAGTTGCAGTTGAGGTGCCAGAAGACTGTAGGTTGGCTAACACATGGAAGGTGGTAAGGACAAGCCAGGGAACTATAGACCGGTGACCCTGATGTTGGTGGTGGGCAAGTTGTTAGAGAGAATCCGGAGGGATAGAATGTACATGTATTGGAAAGGCCAGGACTGATTAGAGATGGTCAACATGGCTTTGTGCGTGGGAAATCATGTCTCATGAACTTGATTAAGTTTTTTGAATAAGTAACAAAGAGATTTGATGAGGACAGAGTGGTAGATGTGATCTTTATGGACTTCAGTAAGGCATTCGACAAGGTTCCCTGTGGGACTGATTAGCAAGGTTAGATCTCATGGAATACAGGGAGAACTAGCCATTTGGATACAAAACTGGCTCAAAGGTAGAAGACAGAGGGTGGTGGTGGAGGGTTGTTTTTCAGACTGGAGGCCTGTGACCAGTGGAGTGCCACAAGGATCGGTGCTGGGCCCTCTACTTTTCATCATTTATATTTTTTTTTGGATGTGAGCATGAGAGGAATTGTTAGTAAGTTTGCAGATGACACCAGAATTGAAGGTGTAGTGGACAGCGAAGGTTACCTCAGATTACAATGGGATCTTGATCAGACAGGCCAATGGGCTGAGAAGTGGTAGTTTAAGTTAGATAAATTCAAGGTGCCGCATTTTGGGACAGCAAATCTTAGCAGGACTTATACACTTAATGGTAAAGTCCTAGGGAGTGTTGCTGAACAAAGAGACTTTGGAGTGCAGGTTCATAGCTCCTTGAAAGTGAAGTCGCAGGTAGACTGGATAGTGAAGAAGGCGTTTGGTATGCTTTCCTTTATTGGTCAGACAACTGAGTACTGGAGTTGGAAGGTCATGTTGCTGTTGTACAGGCCAATTTAGGAATATTGTGTACAATTCTAGTCTGCTTCCTCTCAGATGCTATGAAACTTGAAAGGGTTCAGAAAACATTTACAAGAATGTTGCCAGGGTTGGAGGATTTGAGCTATAGGGAGAGGCTGAATATGCTGGGGATGTTTTCCCTGGAGTGTGGGAGGCTGAGGGGTGAACTTACTGAGATTTATAAAATCATGAGGGGCATGGATAGGGTATATAGACAAAGACTTTTCGCTGGGGTGGGGGAATCCAGAACTAGATGGCATAGGTTGAGGGTGAGAGGAGAAAGATATAAAAGAGACCTAAGGGGCAACATTTTCACACAGAGTGTGGTATGTGTATGGAATGAGCTGCCAGAGGAAGTGGTGGAGGCTGTTACAATTGCAACATTTAAAAGGCATCCGGATGGGTATGGAGGGATATGGGCCGGGTGCTGGCAAGTGGGACTAGGTTGGGTTGGGATATCTGGTCGGCACGGTCGAGTTGGACTGAAGGGTCTGTGTCTGTGCTGTACATCTATGACTGGCATCTTATGAACCAGCACTCTTGCTTATCTGGCAAAAATTACATACCCAAATACCACGAGGTTTACCATATAATTCTGTCCAATTATTGCTTTTCATTTATTTACCTCAATGTAAATACATGTGTTGTTTAATCAAATAGTCACACAGAATATCAATAGTTGATTCAATTTTGAGTCAATTTCTCCTCAAAAAACAGCAATCTCCACAATGTCCGAGTACTCAGTTAAGGGTGGGAGTAAGAAGGCACATTGGCAATGAGTTTTATTTAAGGCAAAATTGTATTGTTATTTAAGTGGCTTTTGCTGTAAATAATATATAACAGCGATGTGTATACTCTCTGATTGCATTTCTATTACTGAATGTATGCTTTTACATTGATTATCCAGACCTCTTGATTATCCGGATCATTTGATCAATTGGAACACTGCTGGTTAATAAGAGGTTTAATGTATTTGCAAGTTGCCCCTCAACGTTTATCTTCTTGTTTTAATTACTTATTTGGCGTCTTTTAGCTGTTTAAAAAAAATTATCTGGTTGACCACTAGTCATTGCCACATCATTGTATTTTATTTCTTTCAATTTGATCCAATTACCTATCCTTATTAATCATGGTTAGCTTATCTCCTTCCTAGTGTCCTTCTCTCTCACCAGGAAACATGTTTGTGGTGTACCCTGTGAACTATTTTCTTAAATATCTGCCATTGCTCTTCAACTGCCTTTGCTGGGAAACTCCTTTTCCAACCCAGTCCAGTTACTATTGTCCTTATTTCTTTGTAATTATTTTTTTTCATTCAGTACAATTGTTTCCAATCTAAGTTCCTCCCTCTCAAACTGAATACTAAACACTACCCTGTTAAGGTCACTTGTCCATAACCAATTTTTTAACGCTGGTATCACTTATTAAACTTGCCAAATCCAAAATAGCCTGATCCCTTGTTGGATCCACAATATACCATTCCAGGAAACTGTCACAAATACCCTCTTTGAATTCCTTCTCAAGGCTACCTCTTCAAATCTAACTATCCCAGTTTACATGAAGGTTAAAGTCATCCATGATTAATATGATGCCTTTTTGACATGCCCTCACTTTCTCCTGGTTTACTCTCTATCTCATCGTATAGTTCCTGTTAGGGGACTTACAGACTACACCTACCATGGTCTTCATCTCTTTTTTTGTCTCTTAACTTCACCAACATGGCTTCCACGTCTTCCAATGCTACCACAATAAGAATGAGGCATTCCCATTTTATCCATTTGGTGATGCTAGACATTTATCAAAACCATTTACACTGGCTACATACTTCAGCTAATAATGTTCATATTAACAATGTCCATTTGAAATGTTTTAGAAAGCAGCCTTTACGCTGAAACTTCTATGGGAAGTGACACATCTGGGGAGGCTGTAGCTGTTGGTCACATGTCCTGGGTTTATATAGGAACACAAGAATATGAGAAATAGGAGCAGGAGTGAGCTACTCAGTGCCTTGAGATTCTTCACCATTTAATGAGGTAATTGCTGACTGTTTACTTCAACCTCATTTTCCCACACTATGCCTATATGTTTTTAATAAAAAGGAACCTATTAATTAAAGTTTTAAACATACTGAATAACTGAGCATTCACAACCTTGTGGGGCAAGGAATTCCAATGATTCATCACACTCTTGCTGAAGAAATTCCCCATCTATCTTAAATGGTGCTCTTTACTGTGGGACCATTCTCTGGTTCTGTACTCCCAGCCAGGAGAAATATCCTTCCAGCAAATACCCATTTAATCCCTGTAAGCATTTTGTATGTTGAATTATATCACCCTTCATTCTTCTAAACTTGAGAAAATAAAGATCTAGTCAATTTTCCTCCTTCCTCATATTCCTTCCATCTCTGGAATTAGTTTAGTGAATCTTTGCTGCACTCCCTGTAAAGCAAGTACAGAACAACCTCGGTTATCCAAACATCAGTTATCCAAATTTCAGATTATCCAAACAAGATCTCAAGGTCCTGTATATGCTTCCTTTGTTTACGATCAGATCAGTTATCCAAATAAAAGATTCCCCACCCCTCTTGTTCGGATAATTGATGTTGTTCTGTATATCTTTCCTAGGTAGCCATGAGATGGAGATGCTGGTATTGGACTGGGGTGGACAAAGTTAAAAATCACACGACACTGGGAGACCAAAATTGCGCACAATACTCCAGATGTGGTCTCACCAACACTGTATATAATTACAGTAAGGTATCTTTGTTGCAATTTACTATTACTTGGTCATATAGGCCAACATTCCTTTTGCCTTCTTGATTGTTAGCTGTACCTGCATTTTTAACATCCAAGTCCCTTTGAAGTTCAACACTTCCCATTTTCTCACCCTTAAAGAAATGCTGAATATTTCTGATTTTCCTACTGAAATGGCTAACCTCACATGTCTACACATTATAACCCATTTGCCAGATTTGAGCCTAATCACTTAAGCCTCTCCAAATTCACTTGAAGCTACTTTGCTGGATTCTCAGCATTCGCACTTACAGATAGCTTTGTAACATCTGTAAACTTAGAAATATTGCTCAATATTTTATTCCCACGTCAAGGCTTGAATACAGTAAAAAAAGGCTGATAGTTCAGTCAGTACTGAGGAAGCAATACATTGTCAGAGGTGCTATCCTTAAAATAAGATGTTAAACAGAGGGCCCATCCTTCTGCTTAGACTGCTATTAATGATCCCATGAAACTATCTTAAAGAATGACAGGAACATTATCCATGGTGGCCTAAACAGTATTATCCTTCAGTCAACATCACAATGAACATATTTAACAGGTCATTATGACATGGCAGTTTGAGAGGGTTTGTGTGCGTATTGGCAGTAGTGTTTTCTATATCACAATGATGACAGAACTTTGAAAAGTATTATATTGACTGTAAAGTGCTTTTGAGATGTCTGATAGTCATGAAAAGGGTACAGATAAATGCAGGGTTTTCAAAAGGATTTATTCAATAATCTCCCATGATGTTGCATATGGGGAACCAAGACTGAAAGCATGACTATCTATTTCCTTTGAGGGAAGGGATTTCAGGTAATAGTCCCAACTGGCAAAGTAACCCTGTGGATTATTAAGAACTCATTGAATACGGGCAGTCAAACAAGTATCTCTCTCTGGCACGGAGACTGATCACCTGGACCGTTGGGTTCGAAATTCCATCAGCCAAGACCTGCTATTTCCAGGGATCCAATAGCCAGAAGGGAAATCATTCATTTCTTCTTCTTTCAGGGTGGGGCTCATGAAGTGAATAGGGTCTAGAGGAAAGGTCTTTCAAAAGTGGAAAGTTTCACCTAATGTGTGGCTTGCAAGAGAAATAGGATTAGAGGATGAGGAAATAATTGGATTTGTGGACAGGTGCGATTCAATCAACATTTTATACTGCGTTAATTTATGCAGCGTTTTGCTTGCTTACTATTTCACAGTTAAGATTTACTAATGATGTCCATAGGTTTCCTGGAGCATACCTGGAGCAGATGGATGAGGTGCTGCAGTGCCACCAGTGGTTGGAAGATGTAGTACAGGATAATGATTTTACATAAGCAGTTTATATTAAAAATGTAGCATTGGAATTTATATTATAGTTCACAAGAATCAAGCTTGTATACAAGAATGTGTTGAAGGTAACTTTACTTGTTTAGGTTTTACAGAAAAACATGCAGTATAATCAAGTGCCTGCTCCAGATCTGGAGGTGATCAAATGGAGTTGAGGATCCTTTGCTTTTCACGACAGCTGGAATACAACTGGCGCTTGGAAAAACCCCCAGTAAACTAAGCTCATAACCGAAAAAAAGTTTGTAGATGACTCAATTATTTTTCTATTATTTGTTCATGGGTAGTGCCTACTAGGCCAGTATTTATTGCCTATGGTAATTGCCTTGGAAATGATGGTGAGCTATGTCCTCATGATGAGCAGTCCACATGATGTAAGTACACTCCTATGCTGTTGATGAGGGAGCTTTAGGATTTCAGGCAAGATCCACAATTTGTATTTTTTATTTCTCCATGGATAAACAGTATGCTACAATCACCTTAGACAAGAATGAGTAAAAAGGTAATTAGTAGGACAAGAGAAAAGTCTCAACAGAATTGTTAATTTACTACTCCCAAGGCAAGGAACAATGTCTTTACCTGCAATGGATATTATGAACCACAGAGGTCATGAACAGATCTCCAGTATCTAAAGAAACAACCAGGAGAGGTACTGAATCATAACTAGTGCAAAGTAAACCAGTCTCAAAAGTTGTATTCACAAGAGATTTGGCTGTTGCGCATTCCACCCCAACCTCATAGCAAACTCAACAATTATAGCAATTACACACACTGGAGTAGGGCATTCTGACCCTTGAATGGTGCTCAACTATTCTGTTTGATACGGACTGATCTACACCACTATTCTATTTACCAGCCTTCTTTCTACAATCCTCAATGCTCTTATCTAGCAAAAAACTATTTGTTTCAATCTTGAAGTTTTCAATTGAGCCAACATCCACAGCACTCTAGGCCACAAACTCATTTATGAAGTCAGACTTCAAGATTCCCCTCTAAAATAACCCAGCTCTAATTTTAAGGTTCTTACCTTTACTTCTTAATGGTCTCACCAGAATTTCTACAAATCAGTCCTACTGAATTCCTTAATTAGCTTAATGAGATCATCCTTCACCCTTCTGAACTTGTATATAAAACATACTTCTACAACTGGTCTCGTACTTAACCCTGTATGTGCTGGCATTTTTCTTCTGAATCTATTCTGTGCCCCTTCTAAGGCCAATATATATTAATTTCCTGAGCCAAACCAGCAATATCTGTAACAAGATCATGGTGCCATTTGCTGGGGAAAGATCACCTGTCACTTCTGCTGTTAAGAATCTCACACAGTCCACCATCAGATGGTCACCACAAACGTGACCCAAAACCTCCAGCTGTCATTCTCATTCTCTATTTTGCTTTCTCTCTTGTCATTGGTCTGCCAATCCATTCTCAAGACATAGCACTGCATCTGTCAATTGGTCACTTGAACATGTTCTGTACTCAACACTAAATTTGACAATTTTAGATCGTACCCATTGAGTTTCTTTGGTAGCTTCTTTATTCTTCATTTAATTCGATCAGGCAGAAGATACAGAAGCTTGAACACACAAACTAGCAGGTTCAAGAACAGCTACTTCCTTACTGTTATATGAAGACTGGCAAATGGACTCTCCAACTTCAAATAATGTTGATCTTGTTAATGTTTATCTCGTTCATGCACCTCCTGTGTAGTGTAACCTGTATGCCTCACTCTGTGATCTGTATGTGCTCGCTTACTATGATCTGCCTGTACTGCTCGCAAACATTGCTTTTCAATGGACTTGGGTACACTTGACTACAAAAAAAAACAAATGCAAATCTTGTATTCAGTTACCAGCTATCCTACCATTCACTACTTTTCTCAATACATCTTTTGTTCCTTCACTTAGCCCACTCATACTGGCCTTGCAACAAGTGTCTTGATATTTAATCTCACCCACCTGACCCGTGCAAACTTTTGTTTTAATTCTTCTATTTTCATTCGCTCGAAATGTTTAATTTCCAATTCCCTCCAATTCTAATGAATTACCAATAACTGAATAATTCCAGCATTTACTAGCTTCATATTTCCAGAATCTGCAATATTTTTGCATTTGAATTTGCTTCGGATAAAGGATGCATCTTAGCCAAGGCACTGGTAAATATCTTGATCCTTTTATCAAATAGTTCATATCATCTTTTATATTTACTTGAGATTGGCAAGTGGGGTTTTCATTAACTTTTCATCTGAAATACAGCATCTTAACAATGCAGTACTATCTTAGAATGGTATTGCAATGTCAGCCAAGATAACGTAATCAGGTGCTGCAGAGTGATTTGAACTCTCAATCTCAGAGTTAGATACCAACTGACGTAAATTGAAACTCAAATTTGTGCAAGCAGTAAAATAACAATGGAGATAACTACTGGAATATGATCAAGTAACAGTGATGTGTTTCTCCCTCACGGTTTGTGTCACATCTGTATGTGCATGTTTATATCCAACTTAATCTGTTAGGAATGTGTTCACTAGAGCTTAGAAGCTCAGAAATCTAAAAAAATAAAATTCTAACAAGGCTATACAGCCTAAATGCAGGAACGATGTTCCTGCTAACAGAGGAGTCCTGAACCAGAAGTCACAGACTAAAGGATACAGGGTAGGCCATTTGGACTGAAATGAGAAGAAATGTCTTCACCCAGTGAAGAGCCTGTGAGATCCTCACCCTCGTCTAATACACAAGAATGCTGCCCATTCCTAAGAGGGCATCTCACCAGCAAATAGAGGTCTTTAGGGTTAACTTCATTATCATCCAACTCAATGGTATCACCAACATTGTTGCTTCATTTACCTTCTGAATGATGACGCGGCAAGGTTGCTGACTGATTTCTCCCAACATCGTTGGATGCTAAGGGATGGCACTTTATACAGGCCCTCATCATCACAATTCCAGTTGTGTCACTCGTGTCTATGTACCTGTACTGCACTGATCATACAGCTCAGTTAAAGTACAATGAAATCTGCTGCTGGCTCTCGAAGTACAGAAATATTTGCAGTACTCAATGACCTAAAATCTTAAGTCTATTCAGCCAATTTTCAATTTTCTGATCTGATCAGCTTTTCAATGAAATATTGTACATTTACAATAAGAAACATTTTCCCACTTAAAATACTATGTACATGAGTGCTTTAAGATGCTAAAAACATTTGTATCTAAAATTAGAGTGGCTGGTTTTTGCTTCTAAATGGGCCCTATTCTAGTTTTAAGTCAACATGCTAGATGTTCATACTCATTACTTAATCAATCTTTGGAAAAAACATGATATTAATACTCAATATCCATTTAAAATGTCTCCAAGATAATAGCTGTTCACTTCGCTGTGGTAAGGCTAATACACAACAGGTTGTAGTCCACAAACTGTTCACCTTGAAATATCCTTCACAAAAGATTACAATAAAAGATTCATGCTTTTCACAAACTGGACAAAATAAACAACAGCTAACATTAGAAATCAGAATTCATTTTCTTCTAAGTAGTTTTATATGCTGACATGTGGAATACGCTTGGTCATATACCTGAGACTATAATCAAGTAATTTGATCTACATATATCAGGCCCATTTGCCAGTCACTTATTTCTCCATTTAATGCTTGACAATTGCTGATTTCAAGAAATTTGTAAGAGGAATTTCTATGTTCATGTCTTGCAAAAGTCACAAACGGGCCAATGGATCATAAGTTGATAAGCATATGCCTTGACATTATTATTCATGGAGCTGAACACTGATGATCCACTCAGCATTACTCACCTTCATTGAAGAAGAACAAATGGGAGGGAGAGAGTGCAGAGATGGGGAGAAAATGGCATCTGAATGACTTTAAAATTAGAACAAATATAGCTTGAAAAGTTTCTACATTAGACCGGAATCACTTCAGCTCTGCTGAAGAGTCATGTAGACTTGAAACATTAGCTTGCTTTCTCTCCATGGAATCTGTCCGACCCGCTGTGATCTCCAGCATTTTTTGTTTTCAGTTCGGAATTAAATCAATTTTCGTAACATCAACATTCCTTCAGAGATGTGAATGTCTACACTGGACAAATACAGTAATTGATGAAGGTCTTTAAGTGAATTGGAAAAATAGCCAGCCGGCTACACAGTCACTTACTGTGCAAGTTTAAGTTACTCTTGATTTACAGCATTATATTATGCAAATCAACTAGTGATGATCGTTGTCTTAATGTGTTGGAGATCATCATTACTACCTGGATTAAAATGAATTTTTTATTCAAATCTGTCTTATTCTGGATAAAATACACCAAATCCAAAGGAAATATTCTAACATCCCAAATCACTCTACATTCTATTTCATGGAATTTCAGATCTAACAAGAAACTTCAAAAACAATCCAAATGCTCTATGCTTATTGTTCAGTAGTACTAAATATAGTCAAAATTTACTTTCACTGAGACACAGCAGCAGACTGGAGTCTGATATAAAGCAGCAACGTTTTGCATTTGCCCACTGAGCAACTATGTAGCATTAGATGAAGGGTTTAATTCCACTTTGAATCTACAGTGGTGTAAATAACTGAAAATCAGTGTTTTTTTTAAATTGAAGCAAAGTCCTTTAAACAACGGCTAATTTTTCAGAAGTTGGACTACGTTCCCTAAGTAATTCACGTCAAGCACTTGGGAATATTTGAGAAATGTAGTAAGGCATGATGGCATAAGTCTACTTGGAACATTGCATTAGAATCTAAAATATGTAGAAAAGATTCAGACAACACAAGTATTTTCATTAATTTATATATTTCTGCCTTATATAGTTAACATATGCATTTTCTTTTGTGCCACCCTTAATTCTTCTCAGTAAGTAATGCTATTTGTTATATTCAGAAATGAGTAAAATTTCAGACAGCTTTTTGAAATAAATACCATAAAATAATAGAGCTTCACATAATAAATATTCTTTACAACAAAAAGAAGTTTTGAGACATTTTAAAACACTTGTAATTCCTCAACTTTTTTTTTTACATAAAATATACACATGATATAGCCACTGTATGGCTCAATACAGAACTTATTGGGGCAAATTTAGGAAAATAAACCAGAATACTGTCTCATCAATTTTACGTCAACTTGACATTTAATTATGGATGTCACAATAAAATACAAAGATATTTATCAAGAGCATTTTGCTAATACCTCTGATATCCAGTTATCACCTCAGAAAATATTGTTATTCCTCTGTATTAAACACCATTAAACTAAAAAATTAAAGGGGCATTCTGTACTCCTGTATTAAAAACACCCACTGGGGGGTTAGGTTGAAATAAAACCCAAGGCTGACCTATCTTGTGAAACAAAACTGTTTTACAATATGCTGAACATTGTTCAGAATACTACAAATTTGCTATTGTTTGGACAAGTGCAGAATTTTGAATTAAGATAAAACAAATTATATTCCTTTCTTTATAAAATAATATTACTCTTTCCTATTGTTTGATTAACTTGTTTAAACATAAAAGTAGTGTGAAGAACTTGAGGCATGCAGTATACTACAGATTTTGAAATCACACTCGCTCACTGTGTATCATCCAATGAACCAAGTTGTATACTTTGAAAACTTGGATCATATTCTTCTTTCTAACAGGTTGCCAGGGACTTATGCATTGTAACAGAGGGAAACATTCCAAGGTCAGCTAAATGTTGTAAAACTATAAACTGAACCAAAACAGCACATTAACAGTTTCTCGACAAATAACAAACAATGGAAATCTTGTCAATTAATACAGCTAAACTAATGATACCTGTTGCTAAAGTAGTTTGAGGTGGCCAGAATATGCACTCCCATTCAGAGAAAAGCACATTGAGTACAAAGCAAAGAACACAGCTTTATTCTCATATCTGCTTCATCCCTTAGTTAGGGAACAGGGAAAAGCTTACCTGGATAATTTTGGGAGAATTTTGTGACAGCACAGAAACAAGTAACAAAAATTATAAAGAATTAATCACATTACTTTAAACGTCAGAGAACATCTGGCTCTTTCAGAGTGGGTATTGTTTTGTGATAGTCACTCCAATGCAGGCCATTGTATTGTGACCACTGCACCAGTGGTTTCCCTTAATTATCTTGTTGGTTTGCAATTGTATTGTAACATCCATATATTAAAACAGATTAAAAAACCCCCTCAGAATCTGGTTAATTAGTTTCACTTACGCTAACTTTGTTGATGATTTTGTAAAGAATACCAGAATATTTTGTGCAACATGAAAAAAAAATCTGTGGACAATAGGGATTAGTTAAGGGGGCTGCTTGCAGGTGAGAAAGCAATGGTTTACTCCTGTGAAGTGATACAGATGTACCTTCACCTCTGGGGACCTGAAACATTCACGACCCTAAGCCTGACAGGCAGAACTGGAGCTGTACCATGTTGACAGAGAGCATCCATCTCGCGATTGTAGAATGGGTAAGATTAAAACAGTTGCTGCACTTTGACATCAAGTCTGAGGCTGAAGTGGATAAACACACAGGCATGATTTCAAAATAAAAACATGTAAAAAAAAGCGTTAAAGATCTTGGCTGCCCCAGATCAAGAGGGCTTGTCCTCCCCTGGAGTGGGACAGCTCTTGAGTTTGCAATACACAGTATTTGAATTCTTGCATCGGCACCCAGGCCGGTTTACACGGTCATAGCACCCCTGGCAAAGTTTAATACAGCCCTTAGCTGGAAGGTAGCAGAGTAAACAGGGCAGAAACAAGGACATTAAACCCATGCACAAGAATCTGGAGCAGCAGTGTGAATGGGAGCAGGAGCAAGGATTATCAGCACAGGAGTCTTCGTCATCATTGGAGCAGTGGTAGAAGATTCCCTTTACTAAGCACATGCACGTACCATACTCCACCATGCTCTCTGCTGAGCACAGGCACTGCCTGTTACAAGCCAAACGTGAAGGGAGGGTCCTCGGTGCTGTACACTCTCTGCACTTGCATTTCCCACATTGCTCACATATAAACCTATGCTTTGCCAGATCCTCCTTCCCTAAGCATTTCAGCTCATTGGTTGTGCAGAGAGACGGTTTAGGTTGTATTCTAACCATCCTGTCCGATCTGTGGTGGCTGGAGGTTGGCCGTGATGGTGGTGAACGTCCCAAAAGCCCTTGCTCAGATGACGCACTACTGTTGCTCCCTGAGCTAGCTGCACTACCCGTGCTGGTCGATCTGCTCAACACAGGCATCCTGGTCGAGGAGTGGTGACCAGCATGTGTGTGGTGAGTGGACCGATGCTCATAGTTATTATTCACATTGATCGGTATCACTTCGTGAGTCCTTTCATGCTTCTCATGCCGTTGTGAGAGTCTGCTGCTGTTAATGCTACTAGCCTTCTTCGCAATGGCAGGGCCTTCTGTGTATTCATTGCTGGTCCTGATTGCTTTAATCTGATCGAGGGATAAAATGGCAGTGTGCTGCAGCTCCCGTTCATAGTCCAGTCTCTGCCTGCTGTTGAGAGGGGGTTGCTGGATTACCACCAATGAACCACCACCGCCATGCTGAATACGGGTCTCCATCTGCGGCGATCACAAATTCCAACATTCACCAGAGGCTTGGCATGCATCTGAAATTCTGCCAAAACAAGTGAAGAAGAAAAAGCTGTGTTAGAGTCACATTGTTACATTCAGCAATAACTTACGGGATCACAAGGATCCCAGGCTACTGCGAAAGAATAGATTCAGAAAGCACTTAACCAACTGGACCGCAGCCACAGCTCCCACAATGAAAACTGCATTTGGATTCACAAGACAGTCTTGCTGGCAACAAAAGTTATTTCTACTTTGAGCCAGATACTGATTAATAGTCTGTACACTCATTCAAACTCATTAGTTTGCAATGGGAAGGCTTTCCTATTTCTTGGTAAGATTGTTCAATCTGTCAGGAATGGGGTCAATCCAGTGCTTGTCAAATTCTGCAAACAACATGGTGCCACATGAAGGCAAAGTCTATGGAGAGAAAGCTTTGAGGGAGGCAGGAAAGTGTTTTTTCTCTTTATTACAGCACTTTTGGTTTTTGTGTATTAATGCATATTTCATGTACTATACATAAAATATACACACATTTGCACGAGGGGAAGGCAGTGTAGGGGAAGTGCTAAAGTCACTAGAGTAGCCATCCAGAATCCCAGGTTTATGTTCTGAGAACAATGTTTTGAGTCAGAATCCAATAAAAGTTTGGAGTAAAGAGCTAGCCTCATAGTGACCATGATTTCAACTATTGTAAAACGACACTGGCTTCACTAATTCCCCTTAAGGAAGGGAATCTGTCATCCTTACCTGATCTGGCCTACATATGGCTCTAGACCAACAGCAGTGTGGTTGACTCTTGACTGCTCTCAATCATCTGTGGAAAGTGGGCGAGTTAAGAAACTCTAAACAGCGAGTCATCACACAGTGCTTAAGGGAAGGATCGGTATTGTTGGGGGGGAAAAAAAATACATTCTGATGAAGCTTTTCATCTTACAATCAGGACAATTTACGAGAGAAGTGGAAAACTAAACAGAGGGTGCAAAAGCAAGATGTGCCATTTTTTGAGGAACATTCAAGTTCTCAACTACCAAATAACTACAAATGATAAGTATTGAAAGGCAAGGGAAAATAGGCAAAGATAATGACTGAACAAAAACAGAGACTGCTGGCAAAACTAGATTTCAGGCTTATCAGTATCTGTGGAAAGTACAGTTAATGCTACGTGTCTGGTGATTCTTCATCAGAACTGATGACAGCTAGGTAAAAATGGTACTACACTGAAGACAAAGTTAAGGGAAGTTATAAATTATTGTAAGCTGGGAGAGACAAAAATGTTGGAACACCAAAGGTTTTTCCAGATATGGTTTGATGTGCGTGTGTTTGGGCACATGCATTGTTTTTGGGGGTGGACGCACGGAATTCAAAACACCGGAGAAAAATATGCACCCAAGATGAGCAGCATCTAGGGACTGCTCAAATAGGATGATACACAAATATGGATGAGATTTGAAGAGAGTTTGATGGAATACAGTGAATTACTGAAGATCAAGAACTAACATATGAGGGAAGAAACATTTAGGATTGAAAAGGAATCATTAAGATTAGTTTTTATCAGTTTTCAAAAAAAAAAGTATGGAATTTTTCAGGTCAACAGTTATAAAAATGTCCAAAAAAGTGTGAAATCCCTGGATGCTCACATTAATAATCTAGCTCATTTTGCATGTTATAAATGCTGCGCCCATCATAGGTGCAATATGCACATATCTCCAGACTCCACTTTTGGCAGGGATGGAAACACCACTGAAATTTGGACTTTTTTTGGAAAAAAAATACACAGGTCCCATTCTTTAGGTACTGCACTTGAGACTACAATATTTATATTGCAACAAACATAGATTTCCATTCTCAAATGAGCATAAAGCAACAACAGCAACACACTGGCACGGTTTACACTGGCTGGTACTTTTCACATTCACGGCCTGAGGGGTGATCTGGGGGAGTGGAACCATATACCCATTATAGGGCCTGTGCAGTTTTCACCCCAAGGCAGTGAAAATTGCCAAGTCCTGATGGTGCAAGGAAAATCACTGCAGGTGAACATGGTCGTGAGTTTGTTAAAAACCAGAGGACAAAGACTTGCTTGGGTCACAATTTTCAAATCTGTCTGCCAGAGTAGCAACTAAACATAGTTTTTTTTTCTAATTTTGCTTTGAAAAGAGACTGGATAGTGAGAAACCAGTTAGGAGAGTTTTCTGCCCCGGCAGTGTGGTACAGAGAGGAGTAACATTCCTGACAGGCAGTGTGCATATGAGTAGGGGTTGGTGACCAAAGAAACGCAGTCCTGCTAACATCGGAAGACAAGCTATAGAAAAGGTTCTTCTTTGCTTAAATTCTCAAGAGTTCCATACAACAGGTCACTTCAATCTACTTCACCATACACTGCACAGGAGTTTTCACCACAGGAAGAATACAATTTGACATCTGCAATGAAAACGAATAACCATTCTTTTTGCTTTTTCTACCCCAACCCCGTCCTTTTGAACATTTTTACGAGATCTCCCACCTTCTCATTCCCTCTCTGCTTTGAAACTTGTCTCTTATCGGAGCTCTCACTTTCATTTTGTTTTCCTCTCCTGATCAACAGCCAATACTTTTCCCCCAATGGAAAGCTTGGTGTCCAGGATCGGTTGGCTCAGTTGACTAGACAAAGGTTTCTAATGCAGAGTAATGCCAACGGGATGTGTTCAATTCCTGCACTGCAGGAGGATACCATGAAGGACCCGCCTTCGCAGCTTCTCCCATCACCTGAGACATGGTGACCCTCAAGTTAAACCATCACCAGTCGTATCTTGCTAATGAGACAGCAACCCAATGGTCTGGTACGACTATGATTACTTAAGGAGCGCTGTAGAAATACAGGTTGAAAATTACTTTAACATTTCCTTTGGCCCATTCGACCTTGCCCATGTAGGTGACAAACATCATCCTTTACCTGTTGACTTGGAAACCGGAGAAATGCAGGGTTGACCAGTCCATTTGTACAATAATTTACTTCTCCATTTGACCACGCAACTGAGAGCTAGAAACACCCAACCTATGAATCACAGAAATATCTACCCCAGATCCTGACACCACATCACAGTATTGGAGAATAAAAGCTTTTATAATTGAGAGTTATATCTTTTTCTCCCCAAGGATGTGCAGTATTACAGATTTTAACCTTGCCCAAGACAGGCATAACAAAACAATATGGCTGTCCAAAAGATTCAGTAGCCTGAGCTGTTGAAATCTGTTTTTAAATTCTAGGCTACCTCATAATAAAGGCACGTTCTTGCCAAGAGCAGAACCATTATTGTATTTTCCTTCTTCCAACCTTTGCTCATACAGTGGGTGGAAGTTTACACAAGTGGCTCAGTGAAAGGAAAAGGTCACTAGCACCAACTCCCACACTATACAGTTAATCACTCGCTGCTCTCAAACACAGTCACTTTTCAACAGGTACTTCGCTGTTGAAAAATTAAAAATAGTTGCATAATAAAGATCAATAAAATTTAATAAATGAGTATCATTAAGCAGCCCAAGTGACAAATGATATAATGATAAGAGAAATAAATCACATTTAAACTGCTTATATCATAAATTAAACCTTTCACAATTTTAAGAATGATTAGACATTCATAAGACACTTCCCTGATGTCTCAGCAAGTCTGATGTTCAATCCCTGCTCTGTACAGTTAGCAGATTTCAGCTGTAATAAAGGCTTGGATTTCTGGGATACAAAAGGAGGACACAGGAAAGAGAGAAAAGAGATCACATTTGATCAAAATCCATAGCCTTGTGATCCTCTCTTTACAACCGCTGGTTCCTCACTAACAATCTGTCAGCACTCATCTACATTTGCGAATGCCAGACAGGAGGAGACACCCGATGGCTTATTAACATACAGTGAATGGGAGTGACTAGCGCTTCAGCCTCTATCTCCAGGAAATGAAGGGCAAAGTAAAGTACATACTGATACAAGTACAATGTTGAAAAGTGGTAGTGTTAAGTTGTTCATCATCCACGGTCAATAAAGACCCCCTTCCCTACCACGAAATCATTTTAAATTGCAGATTACCCTCACAGCAGCTCAGTGAATCTGCTTCAATGCTGAATAATAAAAACAAGCAGCAGTGTACATCCAACTAGATGGAATCTTTTAGAATTAAGGAAAGATCAAAGAAGAGTACCAGGGATGAGAGCATAAATTGCTGAGTGGCCTCAATTCCCTACCTAGAAGACCATCACACTGGAAATCCCACATGCCTTGATTTCACCAGCCTGGCCTCCCGTTGGCTGGATTACTTAGAACAATATAATCTTATCTGGAATGGGAGGGGCAAAACGTTCAGTCTTTGCACAAGCGGTGGTTGTGCCTCAAATTATCAACGCTCCCAGCAGAGAATGTGCACAGAATCACATCAGCATTGGTTCTCCAAATGAACAATTTCCTTAGTTCTAATCTTCTCGGGGAGGCATGGTGGCTCAGTGGTTAGCACTGCTGCCTCACAGCACCAGGGACCCAGGTTCAATTCCAACCTCGGGCGACTGTCTGTGTGGACTTTGCACATTCTCCCAGTGTCTGTGTGGGTTTCTCCCAGGTGCTCGGATTTCCTCCCACAATCACAAAGATGTGCAGGTTAGGGTGAATTGGCCATGCTAAATGGCCCATAGTGTTAGGTGCATTAGTTAGGGGTAAACATAGGGTAGAGTAGGGGAATGGGTCTGGGTGGATTACTCTTCGGAGGGTCGGTGCGGTCTTGTTGGGCCGAAGGGCCTATTTCCATTCTGTAGGGAATCTAATCTAATCTAATCTACCTTGCAGACCTCCTCTTCAGACAGCAGTCCAACTCCAGTTGAATCTGCCTCCATCATGCTCTCAGGCAGTGTGTTCTAGACCTTAACTCCTCACTGCCTGAAAGGTTTTGCATGACATGTTTGGTTCTTTTACCCATGACTTTACATCTGCACACTCTCATTCTCCATCTTTTCACAGAGGGGAACAGTTACTCCTCAGCTATTCTATCCAGGCCCCTCAGAGGAAACATTTTCTTTCTTAGATGTGAGAAACCCATGGAGAATAGGGCTACTGCAGTAAGTTAAATTCTGAAGATACAAATGCACTCAGGACATGTAATAGTGATACATAAACAACTGTTTTGTTGCTACATTTGAGTGTGAAAAATTGTAACTTATTGTCCTCAAAAGACTAAAAATTAGTCTAAAAATGACCAGAGGAGAAAATAATTAAGCTTATACTGACACTATAAAATCGTGCTGATTTTTTTTTTAAATACAAGAAAGGGTTACTAATTGTATACAATATTTTAAAAATAAAAATGAACTTTAATCTTCAATTTTTATTTTAAAAAGATGAAAAAAGTGGAGTTTGCAGCTGGGGGCTAACATATTAGTTTCTTATGCACAACACTGGCCAGAGGACAATAGCAGAAACAATGCTTACTGCTATCAGCCTTCAGTAAGTATCATGCCATCATCTTGGAGATAGTGAGAACAGCAGACACTGGAGAGTCAGAATGGATAAAGAGTGGAACTGGAAAAAAGCACAGCAGGCCAAGTATTTCCTCAGCTGCTGTTTGACCTGCTGTGTTTTGCCAGTTCTTCTCTTTATCCACTCATAGCATCATCTGCCTGCTTTCTTTCATAGTTGTTTTGAGCACAGAACTGTGAATTACAGCACCATATCCTTTTTCAAAAATCATTCTAACGGCAATGGCAATAGAGATGACAAGGGCAAATGCAGCACAATTAATGAATTGCATACTTAATACATAACCACTATTCCTACAAAGTAGCTATTGATTATATAAAGCACTGTACCCAAACAACCTTGCTTCATTTCTCCCTCAAACTAAAAGGTTGTGTCAAAAGTTTAAAACTGGAAAGATATAAGACTATATAATATATTGCATTAAACAGAGGAGAGCAATGGGTTAAAACAATTTCTCTAACCAGAGCTGCCAGGATCTGCTGGATTTCCTGAAGCACCTGGTACTCTACTCCTGTGGCAGATTACACCAAAAATGAAACACTGGAACTCGGTCAAAACAAAAACAGCAATAAACTGGGAGACTACCACCATGTGGTATCCATAATGTGGTTTTAATTTGCAAGCTTCCACAGCGTTGCTTAGTGCTAGGCTTATTTTTGTGCAAGACGCATTTTTTGCCTTAAAATGCCACAAAAATGCAACCAACTCACTCAGTTTTCCACACGTTATGGTATGGCTAATAAATACAATACTGTCCTTAAAATACTTGTACAAATATTACTGATTTGGAAAAAGCAGGAAAATTATTCATGACTTTAACAATGAAGTTTGGAAACTCTTCCCACCAGAACCATTAAGGTTTGATTTCACTTCAGAATAAAGAGCAGAGGCACAGTTGAAGGAATGAGAACTGGGATGTGCAAAATACCCCCCCAAGAACCACGCTCTGACTGGAAATTAATTAGAGTGAAACATAACTATTTTGCCATTTAAGCACCAATCTGACTAGATGATATCTGCTGTAAAAGCATTCCTTGAAAACTTGTGAAGCACCGAGTCTAAGAATGCAGTGTCTGCCTTTCTTGAGAAGCAACAACATTAAGTGTGAGGTTGGAGCTAAATTTGGAGCTCTTGTGGTGTAGTGGTAAGGTCCCCAACTCTGAACCAGGAGGCTCAGGTTCAAGACCACCTCCTCCAAAGGTGTGTTACATCATCTCTGATCAGGTTGATCGGAAAATATCTGTGAGTGTTGCTGCTAGAAGATCCAGAATCAAGTGTGTTCAACCCGATTTCCAACCCTAAACAGCAGCACCTGAAGCATTACTTTCCACGACTGAACCTCACCCTGAAATGTCTAGAGCTTAAGCATATCCAATTAAGGGATGTGGTAAATAATTTAAATATTAGGCTTTCAGTCCCTTAGGCAAGTAACCATTGAATAACTGGTGTAAGATAAATTGAGACACAGAGAGAGAGAGAGAGAGAATATTAAAGAGGTCAGGGTGGAGACAGAAAACTGAATTCAAAGCCCCAGCAAACTAAAGAATTGCTATCTGTATAGATTTTAATTTTAAAAACAGGACATAATTCTCAAGGTTAAAAAAAGTGATTTTTTTTCCACAATTACTGACCCACTGAATGGGCTGCAGCCTCAAGCCATGTGATTCCAAAAATGCATATTCTTGCAATGTTAGTTATAAAAAAAACCAGCAGGCATTCTCCCACTTTAAATCAAATGAGGATCTAGATAGACTTTCTAACATACTATTTAAAATGAACTGGATTGATGGAATATTCATTCAACATTGACCAGAAGTGAGTAGTTACAATATTTTTTACACAGTTTGAGTAGGAATAATTGCCACGGTTCCTAGACATGTTCAACTAAAACAAAAATGGTGATTTTCTGATACCGGTCTGACACCTTAGCCAACAGAACATTTGAGTCTGAGCAAAACTGGGGCAAGAATGGGTAGTGGTGCTCAGTGAATTGTTCTTGCATGGATACGAAGGGCTAAATGGCCTCCTGCCATAGTCATTCCACGGGAAGAATTATCCCATTATTACAGAGAACAAATCAAGTTTATTTTTCCACAACTTTGTAGATACGTTTCCATCATTTAATTGATAGTTATCTATTACTTCATAGCCAAAGCCTATGATGTTTTATCACAATGCGATGTCAGGAAGTATATTTTAAAAATTTTCATAGTGGATGAGTTAACTATAAATCCAACACATTTGCTTTTGTCACATAAGTATATATCTTACTCTTTGCAAATTACCATTTAAGTAAAAGGTGAATGACGGCCAGGTTTAGAAGTCAGATCCTCACCAGCAGAACATACTGTACTGCTGAACCCCTGTCAATGACTCAAATTCAAGGCGTCTCGCTGGAAACTACATCCGCAGGAGCCATTCGGCGCTGCATATTTTAACATGGCTCTTCACCACCAAGGTTTAACAAAACTATTCAGAGCTTGGGAACGCACAAAGAGACCTGCACGCTAGCACCTGCAAGTCACGGAAACAATGCACCCTCAGACTGTTTCGGTTCTTTTAACAAACCCGGGGGGAAAAAAGAATATCCAGTGATTTACAACTCGAAGGTGCTGCCTGTCTGTGCTTGCAAGACAGCGACCGACATGCCGGGGGGGGGGGGGTCACACACCCAGAGACTGACCCACTTCCCTCCGCCCCCCCCCCAGTGACTAGGGTCACCCAGGTACGAACCTCAACGGACTGAAACCCTTGCAGTCGAACCCCCTGCCCGTCCCCAACAGCTCACACCATTCGTGACCTTGGCATTTGACTTTGGTCTCTGGCCTGTGCTGTCTTGTGCTGGCAGAGCTGCCGGATTTATTTTTTACCGAAGGTTTTGCAGGGGAGGGGGCTCCCATGGCAATCCTCATTAACAAAAAAAAACAAGAAGCCACCGACTCTGAAAGGGGGGGGGGGGCAATCAAGCCACGTTTTAGGGGTTTACAAGTCGGGAAGTGACTAACAAATAAAGAGGAGGGGGGCAGCTCCTGGGGACCCCCCCCCCCACCACGGAAAGGTAGCCCCCGTCTGCAGACACTGTCCCCAGCACGTCGGGGGGGGGGGGCGGCCGATGGGAACCACTCAAAACAAAAAAAGAGACAAAGTCCCATACGCTGAATTCACACACAGCTAACCGGAGAGGGGGGGTGGGCGCGGTGGGGGAAGAGAAAACGCCCCCTTCGCTCCTCAGCAACTCTCACCACATCGCGCTCTGTAAATAACTGCAGCTTTCAGCTTCTTTGGAGACTGGATCGCGCAAGGGGAGAGGGGGGGGGGTGGGAAGAAGGGTCCCATGCCACTTCCAATGTTACTGCAGGATCAGAATCCCCTGCGCTTCAGCCCACGCCGAGGAACGTGAGTGCTCCCCCCCCCCCCCCCCCCCACACACACACACACACACACACACACACATCACCTTGCTGCAAACAAGCAATCGCTGCTCCGAAACTCCGCACACACTACCCTCTGGCAGCGCGATGGGCCAAGGGGAAAACGATCCACTCCACATTCACGAAACCCCTTCCCCCTCCTTCGATTCCTTGCTAGCAGTTTCCCGACGATGACCTCAATGTAAATTACTCAGAGAGACAGACACAGAGAGAGAGAGAGACAGAGAGAGAGAGAGCGCACTTCAGGAGCCCGCAGTCACAGGGTCTCGGTTTAATCGATCGTTCACCGAGCCCACGAAAAGTAGCAGAGAGAGAGAGAGAGGGGTGGGAGGGGAGTGGGGGTGGTGGGTGGGGGGGTGAAATTATGAATGAATCGAGTAGCAGCAACAGGCTGGCGCTGGGAAGGTATGGAGAGAACCACACGGGGGCGGAATTTCCAGTAACAACACTGGGGTCATTCAACTATTTTGACCATTTTCACAAGTGGAAGAGGATTCAACCTGAAGATTACAATCTCCAGCAACAGAAAAAAAGTAAACATTCCTTTTTGCATTTAGGGATTAAAACCATATTGGAGGGGGGGGGGGGGAGTCCAACAAGCGTTTGTAAAATCTATCCAATTAGATACAGTTTTAAAGTTATAAATTATTGAGGGATCTTACCTATTTCCATATATCCACCAAGTACAAATCCATTTTATTGCTGCTTTTGCCAAGTCTTTTCCAAGGTAGATCCCCAGACTGCAGCCTTTACATCAAAACCAAAGTGTGTATTTACAAGACACGCCGTCGGGATCGAAAATAAGACTGAACGGGAGTGCAATTTGTCGAGCTGAGGGGAGCAGGAGCCCGCGATGCACTGACCCCCGAGATGCAGGCGTGCCGTGCGGCTGCAGGGTGCGGGAGAAGGGGGATGGCTGGCGGGGCTGCTGACCACTCGCGGCGCACTGGCCCTCCCCCGTCCCCCCGTCCCCGGTCCTTCGGCTGACTTCCTCAGCGGCGCCTCCCCGCAGCAAGCTCTCGCTGAGGGTTAAGTGGCTTGAGGGCTGTCTCCTGGCTCGGGGACTCACGCTCTCCGCAAAGGCTCTTGTTCCCGCACCTTTGGCTGCCTCACACGGAAGGGGGTCACCTGCAGCTGCATCGGTGTGTCCTGCTCCCGATTGCTGGAGGGGTTGAAAGAGCTGCCACTCTTGTCTGTGCTTGTGAGAGTTGCAGCCTTGCTCCTCTCTGCACGGTGTTATGGAGAGAGAGAGACACTGTGTGGTCAGCTATCTCTCGGCACGGCGAGCTGCTCTTCCCCCAAAAAAAAGCCGTAGCTGCGCCAGACTGCTCCGCTCTCCGATTGTCCTCAGTGCCACTGGCGACCGCTCGTCCCGTCCCCTCCACCGCTAGCCCCGCACGAACACACACACCACGTTCCCCTCGCCCTCATTGGTCGCCAGCTCGCATTCCACCGCTGCTCATTAGCCGCAAGAGCGCATTCCACCGCCGCCGATTGGTCCCCGTCTCCGGCTTTAGGGATTGGGCGGGGGGGGGGGGGAGGTGAAACGAAGAGGATACGGCGCATCCGGTCGGCGCTGATTGGCTGGGCCGGTGCAGGGCACAATCATTGGGCGCTGATTGGACAGAGGCAGGAGGGTCCCGCCTCCTTCCCCACCCCTTTCCCTTGTTCCCAGGACGCGGATTGGTCGGCCCGGAGAACACTGGGTTGCCGCTGAGAGTAGATTGGTGGGTAATATCCCGCTAATTGGGTCAGAGGAAACGGCGCATCCGACCAGACAAGATCACTGCAGTACTGGCTGGCTGTCTCTATTTTCATTGAGACTTCCCAGTACAACTTCCTCTGCAATCACTACGATTCACACAATTCCTATTCTAGCCTAAATCAGTTGGGTTGAATTTCATAGGAATAATTTCATATTAGAAACATTAAAAAATCATTAGTTACTATTAGAGTGGGTATCAAGCCTACTGGAGTTCTCACCAAGTTTCGCCCTAATCTCAGTGAGATTTAAGAAAATACACATTTTGTACCTTGGCTGTTGAGGCACACCCTCCTCAAACATATTCTCTCTCACACAGAGAGACATAGCTCTCCGTGTCCTACAAAAGAAAGTTTCCCTAATGCTGAACGAGCCATTGGAGAAAAATCATCTCTAAGCCCCTCACGCCGCCTTGGGCCCTCGGCGGCTTTATTATTCATTTGTAAACTAAACCGCAGACCGGAATTGAGTGCAATTCTCCCTCTATCGCATCCTGCTGGTTCCCATTATACAGAGAAAGCTTTCAGATGAGAAAAACGAATGTGGTTTACAAAAGAGGCAGAGGAAACATTCATCAAAAAAAAAAGACCCGCAACGACGAAATCTCGCTTTCAAAGACCGTCACTGAGCACGTACAAGTAGTTTAGAATTTTTTTTTGAATTTCGTTTGGGGTTTTCTACTTACCAGCAAAAAAAAAGAAATCCCCGCGTCGGAATATCGGTAACCCAGGTACTAAGGAGCTGAACTTTTCCAACAGCCCCTACCTTTGGATAATGCTTTTGTGTTCAGATTACACGGGGGAGTGGACGGGGGCGGGGGGGGGGGGGAATCCCGACTTCCTAAACTCCTCTTTGTTGTAGCTCCAGTCATTTGAATGCACCAAAACAACTGTCTCCTGCCACCGAACACACGCTGAGAATGTTAATGCCAGCGCAAAAACTTCTGAATGGGGCGGGCAGCCTACGCTGAGTGTCTTCAGAAATAATTTATGAGGAATATTGAATAATTCCTGGCTGGACCCATTAAGCGAATTAGAACTGCGAAATGGGACAACTTGTTTGTTTATATAGAGAGAGGCAGTGCGTGTGTTCGCCTGGGTATTTTAATGATACATTTAATAATCTGGCACAACACATGAATGTCTTCCGTTCATCCTGAGTACAGTACATCTGCATTACCAAGTACAGACGCTTCCTTTGTTGCTGTGCTGTCTCTTTGAATGTTCCTTTGGGGCGACCTAGTACCTTTGGCTGGTTCCATTTGCGCAGGAAGTCGCTCATTCATTAGCCCTCTGGCTTCCCTTTCATCTGTAGTCTAACTGATCATTAAACCGCCTTTCACGCCGGAACGGCTGAAGACCCGTTTAAAGAAATTAAGGGATTTATCTGTTGGTCCATCAACCCTTCCAGACCAGTTATCGGGGGTGGGGGGGGGGAGGAATTTCATTAGCCGACAAGATGTCAGACCCGGAGGCCAAGGAACTGACCAAATGGGGGCTTCAAAGAACTCTGCACGGCAACGTCAAGTTCCACAGGAACTGCACCTGGAATTTAAAGATCATCTACCCTGCTGTGGCGTGTTTGAACATCCAGGCGTCCAAACATTCCCCATTCTACACCAACCCCCCCTGTCCGGAACAGATACAAATCCCGTCCTGGAAATAACAACAACAAAAAGGAATTCAAGGATCGATTTCATACAGTCAGACTTAACCAAAAGGATTCATGTGAGAACTGACCCAAACCCCTCCCTCTTTATATGAAGGACATGTCAAATCTGAAAATGAACTGCAATCTCTGTGTAATTCATATTTTAGTGAGGAATATTGCCGCTCAAATCGGGTTGACGAGAGGCCAAAACATTGCACACCCTCCCCCCAATCTAGCTTTAATTGTATTTTGTTTTTCAAGCGATACATTGATATATCCACCTTGTTAAAGCACCAGGCTTGTTTTCCCATTGTCCGTGGTGTAGAGAGGCACAGGCACGGAATGAGGAAATCAAACCGTTTCACCTTGGCCCACAGACTCCCGATACATTTTAGTGGGTATGTTGTAGGTACGTTTTTACTAACTCCCTTTCCTACTCCCCACCCCCATCCTCCCTCTTCGGCACGTCTTCTGCGACAGTGCTGGCAGTTCTCTTTGATAATCTTTAATTGTATCCATTGGCGTAAACTCCCTGGGTGCCATGGGCTCTGAATCCAGGACACGTCCAGTGCAATGTAATTAAGACATTGCAACTGTACAAAATAGATAAGCACCCACCCACAAACTTCATTTATGATTACTCTTCCCCATGCTGGGAAAACGATCTCCCCTGTGGAATAGGTGTGCGATCGGTGGGTGGGCGGGGGTCTCAATGATTAGATGTCCCTCGCCACGACCAGGAAATCCTTTCCAAGCGACTACTTACACATCCCTATTACCCCCAAATAACAAACCGGGGATAAGGAAATGATCACCTCCTTCAGGAATTTGTAGAGCCGCGTTTGCTGCAATGGGCCCGAGCATTGGGCGAATCGAGGTAAACATACAGGAACTAGTAGAGGCGCGATTTAGTCTCTGTGCTAAACTCTCCTCACAAAAGCATGAGAGCTCTGCAATGCGATTTGAAAAGTGCGTGCGTGGAGATTCAGGGCTGTTATCTCCCTGCCAATGAAAAGGCCGGCGGAGCTGTCAGCATACTGTAATATGCCATCACCTGGGCGTGCTGCTGCTCCTCACATTGAGCGAAAGCTTGGGTTTGATTTCCGAGGCCTCCTTTCCCGGTGCTGGCGGCTCCCGGGAACCCAGTGGGAAGGGACAGGCGGGAAGGGCGGATCGTGAAATGGGTCTCGCTCGGCAGATAGTATCCAAGCTTCGCGCTACAAATGGCTCTGTGGTTTTTTTGGTTATCTGACATTGATGGACGCTGTTTACTTTTTGATATGGTAAATGTGTCAGTCAGGGTCTCGGCAGAACCAGTCACCCCAGTCTGCTGTATTACACATCGGGGCTGCTGCAAGACACACTGTGTTATGGTAATAACTTACAAAGCCCTTATCAGCCAGTGCTAGAAAGATCTTGGGTAAATTAGGGCTGTTCGTTTTTTTTTAAACCGGAAAACTATTTTACTTTGAAACGTTTTGTAGCAATGTTTAAATCAGAACTTAAAACAATTTTCCACATGGCAGGATATTGATACATACCAAACAGTAAAAGTATTTCACAACGTACATTCGAAATGCAAACATCTTCCCAGCTGGAGTGAAGAACCATGTGAATGAGGATTGGTTTTGAAGTGCCCTCATTGTGTTTGCTGGGGGTTGGCACATTTCAAATAGAAGGGCAGTCACAAATTGCAGAGAACCTCGATTGTGCTTCTCTTCCCCCGCACCCACGCTTGGGCAAGAACTGAAGCCGTTTTGGTGTGAAATCTCCGCTCATGGGCGGTGTATTTAATATCGTTTCTGCAACTTTGGAACTCTGTAATGGATCGCGTTTGACAATTTCTTTGAATGGAGTCAGTTTCAGCCAAATCCCGATGATGACCTGGGTTGGCATTTTCTTTTTGCAGCAACACAGCAGAGGGCAGTAACTAAGGACACTAGAGCAGTACCCTGCATCAGCAACAGTATAACTACAATCCCCGAACAAGCCTCAAGCGACGCGACCAAAACAGCGTTAGAACCAGGAACCGCTGCAGGACCTGACTGCATGTGAACAGAGAAATACAGTTACTATTTCGAGTCACAGAGATGTACAGCATGGAAACAGACCCTTCAGTCCAACCTGTCCATGCCGACCAGATATCCCAACCCAATCTAGTCCCACCTGCCAGCACCCGGCCCGTCTCCCTCCTAACCCTTCCTATTCATACACCCATCCTGATGCTTTTTAAACATTGTAATTACACCAGCCTCCACCACTTCCTCAGACAGCTCACTCCATACCCGCACCACCCTCTGCGTGAAAAAAGGTCCCTTTTAAATCTTCTCCCTCTCACCTTAAACCTTTACCTTCTAGGTTTGGATTCCCCTAAACTGGGGAGAAGATCTTGACTATTCACCTTATCGATGTCCCTCATGGTTTGATAAATCTCTATAAAGTCACAGCTCAGCCTGCATGCATTCTTCAGAAATGCAGTTTGCCTCAGAATGATACTGACCTCGAAACGTGAACTGTTATTTCTCTCCACACGGATCCAGCCAAACCTGCTGAGCTTCTCTAGCACATTGGTTTTCAGATCTCCAGCATCCCCGGGATGTTGCTTTTGTGTTAAGGTTAGAACCAGGTCTGATTCTGATGGTACTGGGCCAACTGATTCTCTGATGGTTTCCTGAATTTTGTTTTTTTTTTGTTGTTTGTAGCGAACTGCAGTAGTTTATATTTCTGGGAACTGCATCCCTGCGATAATATTGAAGTGGCTGCTGTACCTTTTCGAGCCCAGTTGCAATCTCATTTCAAGCTACAATACCCCCGTGTGGTAAGGTAAAGAGGACACTCTCGCCTGGTGCCCACTCAGGCTTTAAAATGCCTCGCAAATCCAGGATTTATTTCTCTAACCTTACCCAAAGGTTAGGAAAATGAAAGATTGCTCTGGGCATATTGTCATCAACATGTTTGATGCACCATGTTACTCAAAGACAAACTCAGTGCAGGGGGAAGGAATCAAGTCAGTAGGATCTTCCTAGTTCCGTCTGGGGGCAAATAGACGTGGGTTCAGTTGAACTGTCAAAGTCATTGAACAGAATCACCACTCCACAGCCACAGCAGTTAGACCAGCACCACGTGATAAAAGGCAAAGTTGCCATAATCTTACCAGAGTATAGTGGTGCTCTCCCATGCCAGAGGGGTGGCTGCTGGTGGTTTAATCAGAGGGTCACCAGGCCACAGGCCAGAGGAGAGGTTGACATGGAGAGTCTTTCATGGTAACCTCAGCTGGTGTGGGAATTATACCCAACACTGTTATACAATTTCACATTCAGCCAACTGAGCTAATCAGTTCAAAAGGTATAGGAACAGAATTCGGCTATTCGGCCCATCGAGTCTGCTGTGCCATTCGATCGTGGCTGATATGCTCCTCACCCCCATTTTCCTGCCTTCTTCCCATAATCCTTCAACCCATTACCAATTAAAAATCTGTCTAACTCCTCCTTAAATTTACTCACTGTCGCAGCATCTTTGGAGTGGCGAATTCCACAGATTCACAACCCTTTGGGAGGAGTAGTTTCTCCTCAACCCTGCTTTGAATTTACCAACCCTTATCCTGACTCTGTGATCTCTCACCCGAGAAAGCTCCACAAGAGGAAGGATCTGCTCCACGTCTATTTATCCATACACTTTATCATCTTGAATACCTCAATGTGATCTCCCCTTATTCTTCTAAATTCCAGAGAGTATAGGCCTAATCTGTTCAATCTGTCTTCATACAACAAATGGTCCCCCTCCTAAGTGATACCTTGGCTGAGGCCATGAAGTGTTGTCCTCATCGGATCTTTCCTGGTTACGTGGTATCACAGTGTCACCCCAAGCTGTTATCATGGTTTCCTAATCTAATCTAATCTAATCATGCTTTCCTTCTGGCATTCACGTTTGCAAAGACCCCTGAGAAAGGGATGCAGTGTTTTGGTAAGGTTACTCCCAACCGCTCTGTAAAACAGAGCTTCTATGATTTAGGGCCTTGAATCAAGGGATAGACACTGAGACAAACAGCAGCTGCGGCTGGAAAACCATCCATTAAAGCCAAAATAAAGTCTTTGTTCTGCCCCAAAACTTGCTGAACCTGCAGCTGTCTGGGACCAGCATTTCAGACTTTCACTTGGCCTTGGTCAAAGAGGGGCATTGGAACTTGGAGAAGAGAACATTCAGGAAATAAAGTTAAAAATCACACAACACCAGGTTAGAGTCCAACAGGTATATTTGGAAGCACTAGCTTTCCGAGCGCTCCAATCAATCGGAGCAGCGCTACCGCTTCCAATTAAACCTGTTGGAGTATAACCTGGTGTTGTGTGATTTTTAGGGAGTAAGTGAGGACTGTAGATGCTGGAGATCAGAGCTGAAAATGTGTTGAAGACACATTTACCAACCCTTATCCTGAGAAGAAGGGCTTATGCCTGAAACGTCGATTCTCCTGTTCCTTGGATGCTGCCTGACCTGCTGCGCTTTTCCAGCAACACATTTTCAGCTCAGTTGTGTGATTTTTAACTTTGTACACCCCAGTCCAACACCGGTATCTCCAGATCATGACTACCATTGAGGGACTGGCAGCTGTGGAAACCCAAGTTCAATTCAAAGACCAAATACGTGGTTTAATTTGAGTGAGGGACCGTGGAGTGTCATATACTGCAGTTAGCCACATTGCATGGGCATTACACCGGCTCTTCCACGCTTATAATTCCACGCATCATTTTTATAGCGTTTCATCTTTAGAGAAACCCCTGCCCCCGCTAACTAAGCGGGGAACATTTCACAGCAGCTCGAAGCCAAAGGCAACCAGAAGTTCCTCCTGGGGAATAGCGTGGAGAGGGTATTACAGCGGGTGGAGGGTAAACTGGAAGCTATGAGCTGTTTCATCATTCTTTGCTCGTTTGGATTCGCTCTGATTCAAAGCTCACTCATTATCACAATCTACTTTGTAAACTATAACATATGCACTGAGTGGAACGTATGCCAAATTGTAAACAAAGAACAAAGAACATAAACCATTTCGGAAAAAAAAAGTTGGTTGGGACAATACTTCAAACTAAACCACGATAAAAGACAAATGAGGGAAAGACTGCTTGATGTCAGGAAGCTCTTTGCACAGAGTAACCGGGCTGTGGAATGGGCGTCTGAGGAGATGAAAGCCTCTGAGTCATTTAACAAACAATTGAATGTGACGGTGAGAGACTGCCGAGTCTTTCTGGATGGATAAGCTAACAAGGGCCTTCCTCAACTCTATCGATTTGGTGATCTGGCCCTTCACAATTGATTTGCAATCTGCAGGGGTGTCAGAGTTCACTATGTCGAGTCTCGTTCTGCTCAGGCTGTTTTTTTTTTACAAAAAAATAGTCCACTCCAAATATTTCTGATAACAGCCCGTTACATTAGATGTAGTTAATGTAGCAATACATTATGCGGCTGCATAATCTTGGTAGGATTCGGTTATGTCGCAAGTTCAGTTTCCGGTCATTCAACTCATACGTTATGGTGGCTCAGCGGTTAGCACTGCTGCCTCACAGCACCCGGGGTCCTAGGTTCGATCCCGGCCTCAGGCGACGCTCTTGAGTGGAGTTTGCACATTCTCTCCATGTCTGTGCTGGTTTACTCCCCTTTCCTCCCACAATCACAAAGGTGAGGTGAATTGGCCGTACTAAATCGCCCAGCGTGTTAGGTACATTATCCCAGAGGGAAATGGGTCTGGGTGGGGTCACTGATTGGCCTTGAAGGGCCGGTTTCCCCGCTGCGGGGAATCCCAGCGCTTTGGTCGCACCTAATTAAGGGCCGAGCCCTCAAGACACTCCTTTGATTGACAAAGGTTGGGAGCATTGTGAAAATGGCTCCGTAGACCCGGTCTAAAGATGAACAAATTATGACTAAACTTCAGCGGCGAATGCGTTATGGGACGGGAATGCGGTGCAGGGGCTGCCCGCGTCTATCAGTCAATCTCACAGAGAGAGCTGGGTTCCCGCCTGGTCTCCCCAGTTCACACTGAGCTGACCTCGGCCATCACTCTGACCCCATTCAGTCCAGATGTAACCGTTTCAAACGATCCCAGTAATCGTTTTCAATTTAAAAACCGGAAAAAAGCTTTGGGCGTGGGATTATAGTTGAGAAATTCCATTTTGCAAAGCGCCGGTTCATCACCAGATCCCGGTTTCTGTCTCCCGGCCGGGACAGCCGGACCAGATTCAGCCGGGACTGTTCCCTCTGGGAGCTTTCCTGCAAATCTGTTTGCGGCGGATGTCGCACAGCTCCTTCTGGGGGAGCAGCGGGCGGAACAGCTTCGCGGCTTCCCTCCTCATTCTCAACTCAAAGAGAGTCAACCAAAACCCTGAGGTAGATCCCAGCAGCTACAAAGGTCGCAAATGTTCCTGGAACCGGAACTCATCGGAAGTCAATTTGCTCAGCAGAGATAGAAAATGAACTGAAACCTGAGTTCATGTTGGTCCGGGAATCCCTCCCGTTTACCAGCTTCCCGGTAATTGAATTCCCCCATCCCCAAAGTACTGGCGGTCACCAGGAGATTTAGAATCTCCTCACTTTAAGGGACTGAGACTTAAAAACAACAAAATAGGGTCCTGGCGAATGAAGCTCTGATTTAAATTACTCCCGTTTCTTTTAAAGAATGCCCCCTTGGTTCACCAGCAGAATTATTTTCATGCCAAGTATTGGGTACACAAGAATGACATCCTTAAGCCAAGCAACATCGGAGTCCATTTGGCCCGTTATCCCTGTGCTGGATCTTTGAAAGAACTATCCAGGCCCACCTCCTTCCCCATGGTTGAACAATTTTCCCCACATATCCAACTCCCCTGAAAGTTACTGATGTACCTGGTCTTACCAGACAGTGAGATTACCAAACCTGATCTCTCCACACCAGAGGCTCCCTGCCTCATTCCTAATGAAGGGCTTTTGCCCGAAACATCGATTTTCCTGCTCCTGGGATGCTGCCTGATTTGCTGTGCTTTTCCAGCACCACTCTAATCTTGATTCTGAACTCCAGAATCTGCAGTATCCAGAATCTTCCACCTTACCAAACATGATAACAACTGTCTTTTTCTTTAGCGTTACAGTAGCGCCTCGACATACGAACGACCCCGTTCACGGACAAATCAATTTACGAACAGGATTGTACATAAAATTTTGCTTCAACGTACATGCGAAATTCAAGGTACGAACAAAGGTACGAACGCAAAAAGCCCGTGTGCGACCATATGGTTTCATTGTTCTGCTTTGCTACGCGCTTGTTGAACACAAAAGCTCTCGGGCCCTGCGTGATCTCATTCAGTTCCTCTTTGGCGCATGCGCTGTGAACATCGTTCGTTGCTACATCCAAGTATTCTTACGCTATCCGAACAATGGGAAAAATTGATTCAGTTCGCAAACTTTTCGGTTCGCGAACCGGGTCCCAGAACAGATTAAGTTCATAAGTCAAGGCGCTACTATAATTGAAACATAAACATGGTCATTTTGGTTCAGCCTCTGAGCTGAGGACTGAAATTTATAGAGCCAGTACATCAAAAGGTGATCATCGGGAAATTATGACCAGCTGACTCCCAAGTTCAAATTTTATAATTTGAAACATGTAGGAAAAAAGGAAAACTGAAGCAATTAAGCATGGCCGTCCTTTGAGAGAATTGATTAATGTGATGCAGAGATAACTCTAGGGTAAGTGAAGCTTGATTTCCCATGGACTACTCCAGTAGGGTTACTGAGACAGCAAGTGCAGTAACATCCACATTATTGAAAAACTGGACACTGCAAAGTCTCCAAGCCGATTCCTTCAGAAGCCCAGCAGAAAAGAAACAAGACCCCTGAGCAATTCAGAGAACGAGCAACCCCAGAGGAACCTCAGTTATCCGGCATTCGATTATCCGAATATCAGATTATCTGCAAGATCGCAAGGTCCCGATGCTCAACTAAACTGTAATCCAACATTGGATTATCTGGAATTGGATTAACCAAGCAAAATACTGCCTGCTGTATCCGTTGGATAATCAAGGTTCATCTGGTATCTTTGTTCCTTTTGAAAGTCGACCTCTTTGAGGGAATCATGCAATAAACCCTTTACATAGGACTCTTGAAAAGACTGTGTCTTTTTATTTTTGAGGTTTTCTTAAATTGTGGACTGAAATTCGAATTTTTTTTTCTTAGATACTTATTGTGAACATACTTGCATTACGTGGGTTATTAACAGTGGTTGCAGATGAACTGGAACTGAGAAGGTGATATACAAATGGAGCTTTGGTTGGTAATGAGTAGCAGATTCGTTTGTAGACTGGTGATAAGTTAACAACGACAAAGGCCTTCAACCTGCCAACAAACATAAAACCATAAGATATGATGCAGCATTAGGCCATTTGGTCCATCGAGTCTGCTCCTTCATTCAATCATGGCTAATATGTTTCTCAACCCCATTCTCCTGCTTTCTCCCGATAATCATTGATCCCCTTACTAACTAAGAACCTATGTATCTCTGTCTTAAATATACCCAATGACCTGGCCTCCACAGCTCTCCGTGAGAATGAGTTCCACCAACTAACCCCCCTCTGGTTGAAGAAATTCCTCCTTGGCTTAGTTCTAAAGCATTGTCCCTTCTCCCTGAGGCTGTGCCCTTGGGTCCTATCTCTCCTACTAGTGGAAACATCTTCTCTGCTTCCACTTTGTCCAGGTCTCTCAGTATTCTGTAAGTTTCATAAACATAGTTCATTCCAGCGCAATACAGGCCCTTCGGCCCTCAATATTGTGCTGACCTGTGGAACAATCTGAAGCCCATTTATGCTACACTATTCCATTTTCATCCATATGTTTATCCAATGACCATTTAAATGCCCTTAAAGTTGGCGAGTCTACTACTGTTGCAGGCAGTGCGTTCCACGCCCCTACTACTCTCTGAGTAAAGAAACTACCTCTGATATCTGTCCTATATCTTTCACCCCTCAGTTTAAAGCTATGTCCCCTTGTGATAGCCATCACCATCTGAGGAAAAAGGCTTTCACCGTCCACCCTATCTAACCCTCTGATTATCTTATATATCTCAATTAAGTCACCTCACAACCTTCTTCTCTCTAATGAAAACAGCCTCAAGTCCTTCAGCCTTTCCTCATAACACCTTCCCTCCATACCAGACAACATCCTAGTAAATCTCCTCTGAACCCTTTTCATAACTTCCTGTAATGTGACAAGAACTGTATGCAGTACTCCAAGTGCGGCTGCACCAGAGTTTTGTACAGCTGCATTATGACCTCATGGCTCTGAAACTCAATCCCTCTATCAATGAAAGCTAACACATCGTATGCCTTCTTAACAACCCTATCAACCTAGGTGGCAACTTTCAGGGATCTATGTACATGGACACTGAGATCTCTCTGTTCATCTACACTACCAAGAATCTTACCATTAGCCCAGTACTCTTTATTCCTGTTGTTCCTTCCAAAGTGAATCACCTCACACTTTTCCACATTAAACTCCATTTGCCACCTCTCAGCCCAGCTCTGCAGTTTATCTATGTTCCACTGTAACTTACAACATCCTTCAGCATTATCTACAATTCCACCGACCTTAGTGTCACCTGCAAATTTACTAACCCATCCTTCTCTGCCCTCATCCAGGTCATTTATAAAAATGACAAACAGCAGTGGCTCTAAAACAGATTCTTGTTTCAATCGCATCCCCCTCATCCTTCCAAACTCGTGAGTACAGACTCAGAGTCATCAACTGTTCCTCATATGACAATCCTTTTTTCCCAAGGATTATTCTTGTAAACATCCTCCAACACCAGCACATTCTTCCTTAGATACAAGACCCAAAACTGCTTGTGATATTACAAATATGGTCTGACCAGAGCCTAATACAGTCTCAGCAGTACATCTCTGCTCTTGTATTCTAGTCCTCTTGAAATGAATACGAACATTCCATTTGACTTCCTAAGTGCCAAATGAACTACAAGTTAACCTGAAGAGAATCCTAAACTAGGACTCCCAAGTCCTTTTGTGTTTCAATTTTCTGAAGCATTTTCCATTTAGAAAATAGTCTACACCTCTATTCTACCTACCCAAAAGGACGAACTTCACATTTTCCTACATTGCATTTCACCAGCCACTTCTTTGCCCACTCACTGAGCATGTTCAAGTCCTTCTGTGGCCTACCCGCTCTCTCAACACTACTTGTCCCTCCACCTATCTTTGTGTCATCTACAAACTTGGCAACAATGCCCTCAGTGCTTTTGTTCAGTTTGTTAATGTGTAATATGAATAGTTGTGGTCCCAACACAGATCCCTGAGCAACTCCTGGCTGCCATCATGAAAGAGGTCCATTTTCTCTACTCTCTGCCTTCTACTAGTCAGCCAATTCTCTATCCATGCCAGTTCCTTGCCCCAACCCATGGACTCTTATCTTATTTAGGAGCCTACTGTTTAGCGTCTTGTCAAAGTCCTTCTGGAAATCCAAATAGATCACTTCCACTGGTTTTCCTTTGTCTAACGTTGTCATTACCTTCTCAAAGAATTCAAACAGATTTGACAGGCATGACCTCCCCTTAGATGAAGCCATGCTGACTGAGCCTATTTTACCATGCACTTCAAAGTATTGCGCGATCTCATCCTTAATGATGGACTTCTAAAATCTTACCAATAGCCAAAGTCAGGCTGAAAGACCTATAGTTTCTGGTCTTCTGACTCCCTCCCTTCTTAAAAAAGTGTGAAGTAGTTCACTTTGGAAGAAGTAACGGGAATGCAGAGTACCGGCCTAATGGTAAAACTCTTGGTGGTGTAGATGAACAGAGAGATCCTGGTGTCCTGGTGCATAAATCCCTGAAAGTTGCCACCCAGATTGATAGGGTTGTTAAGAAGGCATATGGTGTGTTAGCTTTTATTGGTAGGGGGATTGTGTTTCAGAGCCACGAGGTCATTCTTCAGCTGTACAAGACACTGGTAAGGCTTCACCTGGAGTATTGCATCTAGTTCTAGTCACCACATTATAGGAAGGATGTGGAAGCTGTGGAAAGGGTTCAGAGAACGTTCACTGGGATGTTTGCCTGGTCTGGAAGGATGGCCTTTTGAGGAAAGTCTGAGGGAACTGAGGCTGTTTTCATTGGAGAGAAGAAGGTTAAGAGGTGACTTAACTGACATGTATAAGATAATCAGAGGGTTAGATAAGGTGGGCAGTGAGAGCCTTTTTTGTCAGATGGTGAAGGCTAACATGAGGGGACATAGCTTTAAATTGAGGGGTAATAGATTTAGGACAGATACGAGAGGTAGTTTCTTCACTCAGAGAGTAGTAGGGGTGTAGAAAGGCCTGCCTGCAACAATAGTAGACTCGCTGACATTAAGGGCATTTAAATGGGCATTGGACATAGATATGGATAATACTGGAACAGCATAGGTTAGATGGGCATCAGATTATTTTCACAGGTTGGCACAACATCGCGGGCCGAGGGGCCTGTGCTGCACTGTGATGTTCTATGTTCTATTAAACAGGGGTATAACATTAGCCATTTTCCAGTCTTCTGGTGCCTGACTCCAGTGATTCCTGAAGGATCACCACCAATGCCTCTACAATCTCTTCTGCAGTCTCCTTCAGAACTCTGAAGTGTAGTCCATCCGGTTCAGGTAATTTATACACCTTCAGATCTTTCAGCTTCTCCAGCACCTTCTCCTTAGTGATGACCACTACACTCACCTCTGTCCTAATTCTCCTGAAATTCGGGTATACCACTGGTGTCTTCCACTGTGAAAACTGATGCAAAATATCTATTCAGTTACTTCATCATCTCTTTCTTAACTATTACTACTTTTCCTACCTTATCTTCCAGTGGTTCAATGTCCACTTTTGCCTTTCTGTTACCCTTTAGATATTGAAAAAGAAATTCTTGCAATCTTCTTTCATATTGGTAGCTAACTTAAACTCATATTTTATCTTCTTCCCCTTCCTTAGTTTTTTTTAGTTATCCTCTGCTGGTTTTTAAAGGCTTCCTAATCCTTTGGTTTCCCACTAATCTTGACCATATTGTATATTATTTTTTGCTTTTATGCTTCTCCGACTTCCCTCATCATCCACAGGTGCCTTGTCCTCCCCCAACTTGGTGCTTTTTCCTTTCTGCTGTGTGTCCCAAACTATGTGGTTCTCAAGTAATTGAGCAGTTTCAGACTGTGAACAGGTTAGAGGAGCTTTCAAACAGCCACCAGTTTAGGAGCTCTCTCTGTTCCCTGCAGAAAAAAACAACTTAAACCGGAAGAAAACCAATTTATCTTTCTTTCAGAATTTGTTGTCAGCTGTGATTTTTAGTCCGAACATCCTAGAGTTTTTATCAGTGAGCTAGCCATCCTGTTTGTCTTACAGACCACAGAAGACATCCAGAGAAGGATGACTTAGAAGCAGCATTCTGATTGGTAGAAGAATCAAAGAATCATATCAGCAACTGCGTGAACAGGAACTGAGTTCCTAGTTATCCCTTGTCTGTATAAGAGCAAATTTATAAGGGGTCTTGAGTTTTAATTAGTGGAGTTCATATACTGATGGTTAATAATTTCCCTGTACTGCTTTTCCATGCTTTCTGTCAAAGAGTGTGGAGCTGGAAAAGCACAGCCAGTCAGGCAGCATCCGAGGAGCAGGTGAGCAGGTAAGCTCTTCATCAGGAATGAGGGGGTGGCCTCAGGAGGCTGAGAGATTACTGGGCTGGGGGAAGGTAGCTGGCAACGCGATGGGTGAGGGTGAAGGTGATAGGGCGGAGAGGAGGGTGGAAGGATAGGTGGGAAGGAAGATGGGCCCTTTGGACTGTTCAAGAGGGCAGTGCCAATTTGGAGATGACCGAGGGGTGCAGTGAGAGACTCAGTGAGAACCTTGACTAGGGAGGAAGGAAAATCTTCACCCCCACCTTCAACCACCTATTGTATTCCCAATTGCCTTCCCCCCGGCCCCCACTCCCCTCCCACTTATCTCTTAGTCCCCATGGGCCACCCCCTCATTCCTGATGAAGGGTTTATGCTCGAAACGTCGATTCTCCTGCTCCTTGGTTGCTGCCTGACCAGCTGTGTTTTTCTAGCACCACACTCTTTGACTCTGATCTCCAGCATCTGTAGTCCTCACATTCTCCTCCATGCTTTCTGGCAACCTGGATCTAAAAGGTATGTGCTGAAAATGTGTTGCTGGAAAAACGCAGCAGGTCAGGCAGCATCCAAGGAGCAGGAGAATCGACATTTCGGGCATCAGCCCTTCTTCAGGAATGAGGAAAGTGTGTCCAGCAGGCTAAGATAAAAGGTAGGGAGGAGGGACTTGGGGGAAGGGGCGTTGGAAATGCGATAGCTGGAAGGAGGTTAAGGTGAGGGTGATAGGCTGGAGTGGGGGTGGGGGCGGAGAGGTCAGGAAGGAGATTGCAGGTTAGGAAGGAGGTGCTGAGTTCGAGGGATTTGACTGAGACAAGGTGGGGGGAGGGGAAATGAGGCAACAGGAGAAATCTGAGTTCATCCCTTGTGGTTGGAGGGTTCCTAGGTGGAAGATGAGGCATTCTTCCTCCAACCATTGTGTTGCTATGGTCTGGCGATGGAGGAGTCCAAGGACCTGCATGTCCTTGGTGGAGTGGGAGGGGGAGTTGAAGTATTGAGCCACAGGGTAGTTGGGTTGGTTGGGTCCGGGTGTCCCAGAGGTGTTCTCTGAAATGTTCTGCAAGTAGGCAGCTTGTCTCCCCAATATAGAGGAGGCCACATCGGGTGCAGCGGATGCAATAAATGATGTGTTGGAGGTGCAGGTGAATTTGTGGCGGATATGGAAGGATTCCTTGGGGCCTTGGAGAGAAGTAAGGGGGGAGGTGTGGGCGCAAGTTTTGCATTTCTTGCGGTTGCAGGGGAAGGTGCTGGGAGTAGAGGTTGGGGTGATGGGGGGTGTGGACCTGACGAGGGAGTCACGGAGGGAGTGGTCTTTTCGGAATGCTGATCGGGGAGGGGAGGGAAATATATCCTTGGTGGTGGGGTCCGTTTGGAGGTGGCAGAAATGACGAAGGATGATATGATGTATCTGGAGGTTGGGTGGGGTGGTAGGTGAGGACCAGTGGGGTTCTGTCCTGGTGGCGATTGGAGGGGCGGGGTTCAAGGGCGGAGGTGCGGGAAGTGGAGGAGATGTGGTGGAGAGCATCGTCGATCACATCTGGGGGGATATTGCGGTCTTTGAAGAAGGAGGCCATCTGGGTGTACGGTATTGGAATTGATCCTCCTGGGAGCAGATGCGGCAGAGATGAAGGAATTGGGAATATGGGATGGCGTTTTTACAGGGGGCAGGGTGGGAGGAGGTGTAGTCTAGGTAGCTGTGGGAGTCGGTCGGTTTATAGTAAATGTCCGTGTTGATTCGGTCACCCGAGATAGAAATTGAGAGGTCTAGGAAGGGGAGGGAGGAGTCTGAGACGGTCCAGGTAAATTTGAGGTCGGGGTGGAAGGTGTTGGTAAAGTGGATGAACTGTTCAACCTCCTTGTGGGAGCACGAGGTAGCGCCGATACAGTCATCGATGTAGCAAAGGACCATCAACCCAGATGGCCTCCTTCTTCAAAGACCGCAATTTCCCCCCAGACCCATTCTCCTCCATTGCCAGACCATAGGAACACGATGGTTGGAGGAAGAACGCCTCATCTTCCGCCTAGGAACCCTCCAACCACAAGGGATGAACTCAGATTTCTCCAGTTTCCTCATTTCCCCTCCCCCCACCTTGTCTCAGTCAAATCCCTCGAACTCAGCACCGCCTTCCTAACCTGCAATCTTCTTCCTGACCTCTCCGCCCCCACCCCCACTCCAGCTTATCACCTTGACCTCCTTCCACCCATCGCATTTCCAACGCCCCTCCCCCAATTCCCTCCTCCCTACCTTTTATCTTAGCCTGCTGGACACACTTTCCTCATTCCTGAAGAAGGGCTCATGCCCGAAACGTCGATTCTCCTGCTCCTTGGATGCTGCCTGACCTGCTGCGCTTTTCCAGCAACACATTTTCAGCTCTGATCTACAGCATCTGCAGTCCTCACTTTCTCCTCTAAAAGATATGTACATTGGGGAACATTGAGTACTTAATTTTAAAAAGATAACTTTTGTGACAACTTCAGACTACCTGGCCTTGATTTCCAGCTGCTGTGGGTGGCACAGTGGCAGAGTGGTTAGCACTGCTGCCTCACAGTGCCAGAGACCCGGGTTCAATTCCCGCCTCAGGTGACTGTCTGTGTAGAGTTTGCACATTCTCCCCGTGTCTGTGTGGGTTTCCTCCGGGTGGTCCGGTTTCCTCCCACAGTCCAAAAAATGTGCAGGTTAGGTGAATTGGCCATGCTAAATTGCCCGTAGTGTTAGGGGCAGTGGTAAACGTAGGGGAATGGGTCTGTGTCGGTGTGGACTCGTTGGGCCTAAGGGCCTGTTTCCACACTGTAGGGAATCTAATAAAAAATCTAATACTGGTGAGGGGTAAAATAGCTACATGTTGCTTTTTCAAAACCCACTGATTATTTACAGTAAGAGAAGGGAATTGAGGATTCAGATTTCTCTTATTTGTGTCTGTGAAATGATATGCAAGTGGATATGCTCTGATGAAGTTAAGTTATGCCCATTGCTTTTGTTCCCCAGGCACTAACTTCACTGATCTCCAAAGCAACAATCAGAGGTTGGCCCAGCTTGTTGACAATATTGCCGTTAACTCTGACATGGAATCCTAACCACATACCCATACCAACTGTTTCCATTCCTGTAACATGAACTGATTGTGGTCCTCCTTCAGCTCCTCTGCTGTTGAAACACTGATCCATGGCTGTGATACTTCTGGATTTCAACATGTCAATGCATTCTTTGCCAGCCTCCTGTCATATACCCTCCCTAAACGTTGCTGCCTATGACAGTTATCTGACTTGTACCAAGTCCCATTTCTCATCACTCTTCTGCTTGCAAACTTAAATAGATTCTAGATTCCCTAAAGTGTGGAAACAGGCCCTTCGGCCCAACAAGTCCACGGCGACCCTCTGAAGGGTAACCCACCCAGACCCATTTCCCTCTGACTAAGGCATGGCCAATTCAGCTGATCTGCACATCTTTGGACTGTGGGAGGAAACCAGAGCACCCAGAGGGAAATCCACACAGACAGGGGGAGAATGTGCAAACTCCACACAGACAGTTGCCCAAGGCTGGAATTGAACCTAGGACCCTAGTGCTGTGAGGCAGCAGTCACTAACCACTGAGCCACCATGCCACTTAGATTGATTCCAGGTTGAAAAATGCCTCCATTTCATAATTATTATCTTTGTTTTCCAATCCCTCCATGATCTCACCTCTCCCTATCTGTGTAATCTCCTCCAGCAATACTAAACAGTGTGAGATATATGGCCTTTTCTGATTGTAGTTTCTTGATCAACTTTGAAATTAATCTCTCCACACTGTGATAATTGTGCCTTCTGTTGTCAACCCCCAAAACTCTCTAATTTCTTCATTTAACACCGTTTTGTCTCTGCCTCCTTTAGGACTGTTTTAAGAACCTACTTCAGGTCATTTAGGCTCATAGTTCTCCCAAAATATTATGTTAATTGAGAAGAGCACACACCGTACAAATTGAACATTGAAGCTGGGGCCTTCTAGTTTTGTACTGCTCAGCATTACACAAGGTGTAATCAGTATCTATCAGCAATCTTGTCGTTATATTGTTGAACTGGGATCTGGTACCAGTATCTCAGCAGAAATGATCTGTGTACTTGATATATCCAAGATTTTATGAATATAAACTGACTCAGTCAAGTGGATGCTAATGATGCATTGAGTTTGGATATCTAGTCCAAACAGCTAATTTGGATTCTATATGAACATCGGGGCACTTACTGCAGTGATCATAACTCTGCATATCCATGAGAAATCATTAGAGAATGATAAGCAGCAGGAGAACTAGCAATTTTTTTTTCTTTCTTCAAGCCTTCAAATACTGCGTGGAATTTGAGTACTTCTTCTGCCACTCAACTGTGACGTTCCCATTGTTAAGACATCTTGTTAGCACGATTATTTGTTTGGCCACAGTGAGAGTATTGTGGATTCCACAACCACCTGATGAAGGAGCAGCACTCCAAAAACTAGTGCTTCTAAATAAACCTGTTGGACTATAACTTGGTGTTGTGTGATTTTTACCTTTTAGGGAAGGAAACTGCCATCTTTATCTAGCCCACCCTGCATGTGACTCCAGACCCACAGTAATATTGACTCCCAACTACTCTCTAGGCTATTAGGAATGGACAATAAATGCTGGACTAATCTGTGATGTCCACATCCTGTGATTGAGTAAAAACAAACCTTCTTGGCACAAGGGAAACAGAGAGAGATTTGATAGAGGGTGGACATGATTTGATAGAGGGTGGACATGATTTGATAGAGGGTGGACATGATTACGATGGTGTTAGATATGCTCTTTGAGTACACCGTACAAGGACTGGAGGGACCCAGATTTAAAGTTTTGGCTAAAGTAAATAGGCACATGTAAGGAAGAACGTTTTACTCAGCAATAGTAATAACTAGGAAGTTAAAAAGGTTACAAAGTTACAAATGCTGAATGTTTCAAAAGCAAATTGGGAAGCTGCTTGAGGGAAATAAATTTTCAGGGCAACTGGTGAATGGAATTGACTGGGTTAATATACAGAGAGCTCTACAGAGAGCACTGACTCAGTGGGCCAAATAGCCTTATTCTGTCCTGTATTTCCTCTTAGAATTGAGTATTATACTACATGGTGATATTATGCAATGAGCATATTGGGATTTGAATTTATATAACTATTGAGGTGTCTAATATTAATGAAAGCTAAACGACCCAATTAAAAATATTCTATCATAATGCATTTGTACTTCCTTTGAAGACTCTGGGATTAATAATCTGGGATTTTCAGAGTCTTTCAAAGAATTCCATGTGGACAAATAGCTATTAATAAATGAATACAAATGTGCATCTTTCATAAAATATTCTGATGCTATTTACCTGTAGCACCCATCATGTGAATGTGCGATTGTTAGCACCATAATATGCAGGAAGTCCATCTGTTGATTCATGTACAATCCATATTTTGTGAATGCTTTTTAAAATTCATTTGTGGGTTGTGGGTGTTGCGGGCTGGGCCAGCATTTATTGCCCATCCCTCGATGCCCTTGAGAAGATGGTGATGAGCTGCCCTTCTTGATTTGCTGCTGTCTATCTTCTGTGGGTTGACCCCACAATGCCCTTAGGGAGTGAATTCCAGGATTTTCCATGTCAGGAGGGGAACTTGAAGGTGGTGGTGTTCCCATATATCTGATGTTGAAAAAGTGGGATCTTGGACAGAAACCCACAACTGCAGAAGCGCATTACTAACAGTCTCCAAGTAGTCAGGGCTTGGGGAAAGTCCTAAGATGTTTAGAAGTCAGTTTGAAGGAAGTTGCAGAAGCAGATGCTGTGGGGTAACAGAGAAGACATACTACAATACTGTTAAAAACCTACTTTTAGGAAAACCTAATTGAAAGCTGAATTATCAGTTCATTTTAAGGGTTTCAGGAAGAGGTATTACCTAAACATAATAGCATCCAGTGAATACACAGCAATTTGCCAAAAGGAAGCCGATTACAGCTATGCCAGTTGATCAAAAAACTCCAGACGGAGAAAGGGTAACTTCTCGTTAAGACTTAAGTATCTATAAAGTATCGAGCATTTAATATTTAGATAAAAACAGATAACTCATATTTTCTTGTATATGGAATATAGTCATAAGAGACTGCCAATGCACTTTTAACAAAAGAATGAAAAGTTTCTTACACAAAAAGAAAACACAAACTATATGACACTAGCCAAGAAAAATGTTGAAGAATATATTCCAGACACCAGAAAGTAAGAGTAATCCCTTTATCCAAGTAATAACTTTACAGATACTCACATTTTACTGAGAAGTTACCCTTTTTCCATGTTAATGTTCGGTGACCTCCACGAGTGAACAAATACAAAAGTGAACCTTCTGGTCTATCAAGTTTCCTTCTGGAATCTGACTTGTTCCATATTACCATCAGCTAGGATTAGAACGGTGGTTTGTGGCTTGACACTGCCTGCAAGGATCTGAAAGTTGTCAAAAACATTTTCATAGTTTTATTTTAATTCTACCTGTACTCTAGAAATAAAAATTCTTGTCAACAAATTCAAAGCCAATCATGATTTGCATAATTTTAGAATTGTGGTCTTCATCACTGTCCTTTAAAATGCATTAATAAAGAAAATGTTTTCAATAATTAGCAAGTGTCACACTACATAAACAGCTACAATATACAAACAAACAGGGAACAAGTAGAGGCTCCTCCTCCCTTTCAGCCTACTCTGCCATTCAACGAAACCTTTGCTGATTTGACTTTAACCTCTGCTCTACACATCTGCGTGTTCCTGATAATCAAGAATCTATCAACCTCAAATAAAACAAAGAACTGTGGGTGCTGAAGATCTGAAATGAAAGCAAAAATTGCTGGAGAAATTCACTGGGTCTGTCAGTATCTGCGAAGGGAAAACAGTTAATGTTTCAAGTCCAGTGACCCACCTTCAGTTTAGTTCCCCCCTAAGAGGAAACTTCATTTCCACATCCACCTGATCAAGTTTCGTCAGGATCTTTAGAAGAGCTTTCTCTTCACTGGGGAGTCAATTTCTCAGACAGTTTCACGTTGGCTTAGTGGTTAGCACTGCTGTCTCAAAGCACCAAAGACCTGGGTTGGATTCCAGTCTCGTGTGACTGTGTGGGGTTTGCATGTTCTCTCATGTCTGTGTGGGTTTCCATTGGATGCGTCAGTTTCCATCAGATGCTCCAACTTCCTTCCAAAGATTTATGCTAGAATGGGGGATTTCAAGATCAGGAACACATTTTTCAGGTTAAAGGAGAAAGATTTAAAAAAGACATGTGGGGTAAATCTTTTACACGGTAGGGTGGTTTGCATGTGGAATGAACTGCCTGAGGAAGTGGTGAATGTGGGTACAAGATATTTGAATAAGTACATGAATAGGAGAGGTTGGAAGGGATATTTGCCAGGAGCAGGCAGGTGGGACGAGTTTAGTTTGGAATTATGTTTGGCATGGACTGATTGGACTGAAGGGTCTGTTCTTGTACTGTATGAGTCATAGAGTCAGAGAGATGTACAGCACTGAAAGAGACCCTTCGGTCCAACTCATCTATGCCAATCAGATATCCCAACCCAATCTAGTCCCACCTGCCAGCACCCAGCCTATATCCCTCCAAATCCTTCCTATTCATATACCCATCCAAATGCCTTATAAATGTTGCAATTGTACCAGCCTCCACCACTTCCCCGGCAGCTCATTCCATACACGTACCACCCTCTGCATGAAAAAGTTGCCCCTTAGGTCTCTTTTATATCTTTCCACTCTCACCCTAAACCTATGCCCTCTAGCTCTGGACTCCCCCACCCCAGAGAAAATACTTTGTCTATTTATCCTATCCATGCCCCTCATGATTTTATAAACCTCTATAAGGTCACCCCTCATCCTCCGACGCTCCAGGGAAAACAGCCCTAGCCTGTTTAACCTCTCCCTTTAGCTCAAATCCTCCAACCCTGGCAACATCCTTGCAAATCTTTGCTGAACCCTTTCAAGTTTCACAACATGACTGTATGGCCTATATGTGCAGGTTAGATGGATCGGCCATGCTAAATTGCCCTGTATTACCTAAGGATGTGCAGATTAGTCATAGTAAATGCAGGGTTATGGGACAGGGTAGGGGTCTGTGTGGGATGCTTGATGGGCCAAATGGCCTCTCTCCATACCGTAGGAATTCTATGACTCTACATGGTTTAGGGGTAAATGGAGCAGTTCACCATTATATTGCAGATGTACTCCTATTGTTTTAGTCAGGACTTATTCAGTCATTTTAAGAAGCCCTGTTTCTGTCCATCATAAAGATGACAAGGAAATTAAGCCAATAGTGAAATGCACCCTTTATCCTGCCTTAGCTGTTCATAGTTAATTTCTATAAGCTTCCCAGTATATGGGGTGGGACGTTGTGAAGAGGGGATAGAGGGGTGTAGTTACTCAAATATACGGTGCCCTGAAGTACACATAGGTCAGAAAATGTGCAGAGGATCCCAGGGATAAGCTGATGATTGCTCAGGCAGGCATAAAAACATTTGGAGTCCCAATTCATTCCCTCCCTCAGGCCCAAAAGATAATAGAGACTTCTTCAGGCAGCTGTCTGGCCACCAACAGCAAGTGCTGAGCCTGGTGAACAGGAGCAAAATTGTCCCTGGACTTGCTTCACAATCTGTGGTTCAAAGGCCAGCCCTGCAGAGGGCTTGCTCTTGATATTTGATGGGAAATGCAGGGAAGGACAATCGTCGGTACTGAGAGCTGCAGCAGATTTCAAGTGTACCGTGTCTGTGGTCAAAACTGACCGCAGGCCACTCTAAAATATTATTGTGGTGTCAGTGCCTGGAATCTCAGTTACAATTTAATAAATGTGCACTTTTATTCTTAATTTGAACAAATTATAGACAGGGAGAAAGATGAAGAATTTATATTCCAGTGACTTTTGTACATTAAGCCAATAGTGAAAAATTAATAAATCATTAATGAAATGGGAAGTACGGCCAGCCTTGTAAATTATATTCATTGAGAACTCACATTCTTTGTTCATTCTAATACATCACTAACCTTAAAATGTTTGATAGCTTTGAGCACTGGTTGTATAGCTCCTTCCTCCTTACACTGTTATTCCACAGCCTCTATAACCATTTCAAGTGCCTGGTGAACATGTGGCTGAAAGTTATAAGTAATTGCCTCTTTTCAGATTCTATTGTTTCGTCATTATTTGTCTTTTTCCAGCCTCATTATTGTCCTTCACATCACTGATTATGTGATTTGTTGTCTTTTACTGAAAAGTTGCTCAGCAATTTCTAGATTATATGAAATAACTTGGCAGCTTCATAAATGTCACTGATAGGAATTTGGTGTTAAACAACTTTGAACTAAGCCTTAAACACAATACAGTCATGTAAATGATCAGAAAATTGCTGACTGTAAGTGGATCAGGTGACAGTGCCTAAAGTCCCCAAACTGTTCTTGTTTCACTCCACCTCCCCAGGCATTGTTATGGATTGTAGATGAAAGTAGACACTTGTTCCATGCTGATCAAGGCTGGTTCTGAAATTCATATTTTGGCATCAATGTTTATTCTTTCCAATGTGATAAGTGTCAGTTTCAGGAGAAAGGACATATTCCACAATTTGCAATTTGAGATTCAGTACAGTTTTTTTTTAAATTTCAAAAATATACTTTATTCAAAAAGAATCTCTTTATACATAGTCACAGACGCAGCTCAGTCTGTACAACAGCATATGAAGGAAACAAAACAAATAAATGATAGTTGTTTGACTCTATCCAAACAAACCAAAGGCAAGCCCTACTTGAAGGTTATTATATTTACCTGCATTTGAGGCATGAGGAGGGTCCAGTATCTGAACGGACCCCCCATTTAACTTCAGCAGGAAATCCTCCAACAGTAACCTTTCCCCACTGCCCCTTGGCAGCAGCTCCTCCAAGCTTTAGTGTGTCCCTCAGCATGTAGTCCTGGAGTTTGGAATGTGCCAGTCTGCAACACTCAGTCAAGGTCAATTCTGTTCTGAAGACCAACTAGTCGAGATACTGTGCAGTATACTATTCTGAGTTGCTAGTGAGGGACAACTTGCTTCGCACTAACATCTATATCAGTGATTCCCATGTTTCTTTGGCCACGTACCTTTTCAGTTGTATAACCATTTTGTGCACCCCTACAGACAGTTTATTTTAAAATTAGATTACTTACAGTGTGGAAACAGGCCCTTCAGCCCAACAAGTCCACACTGACCCTCTGAAGAGCAACCCACCCAGACCTATTCCCCTACACCTAACACTACAGCCAATTCGCCTGACCTGCACATTTTTGGACTGTGGGAGGAAACCGGAGCACCCGGAGGAAACCCACGCAGACACGGGGAGAATGTGCAAACTCCACACAGACAGTCGCCTGAGGCGGGAATTGAACGGGGGTCTCTGGCGCTGTGAGACAATAATGCTAACCATTATGCCACCGTGCCTAATTATCCCTATCCTCACCACACTCCTTACAAACCTGTTCCTCTTTCCAACTCCAGTTCCCCTCACTTACTGTACAATATCTCTTCCTAATCCATTTCTTCACTGACTCATCCATTCATTTATAAGACCCTTTCTCAATCGCTTCTCTTCCACTCTCTCACTTGGCAGTTCCTCATTCCAATCTCCCCCAATCACTCACTCAAGTGGTCACACCCACTTCCCCATACTGCTGCCCCTCCGTACACTCACACATGCAACAACTCCTGTTCCCAAAGACTCCATCCCCAATCATTCCTTTTGCTCAGTTGTGAGGCTGCTTCATCAGCTTGTTGGCCTTGACCAGGCAAGCCATAGCCACCCAGTAGTGCGCTGACCGCTGAGTCCAGTCTGCCCAATCAGCCAGCATCATGTAAGTAGCTGCAGCTTTTTGCACCCACCGTCATACTGATGCTGATGCACATGTGACTCCACTCACCGTCCTGCTGCTCCTTCAGTCACAAGTTTTTTTTCACTTCCCCTTGTTGCTAATAAGCGCAACGTCTCATTCAGAGTGCCTACCAGCAGCCAGCATGAGGGAGAGAGTAACCTGTGGTTGGAGGGAGCAGTGGTTAGTGCTCAGCCCAGAGGGTTAAAGACTCCTGGGCTACTGAGAGGGTGAGGTAGAAGTCAGAAAAAAAATGTCATCCTTGAAAGTGTGCGATTACACAATTAAGAAAAAAGTACCCACTAAACACATCAGCCATACCCTCTTTTAGGGTGTGTACCTGTCTGAGGAAACCATTGCTCTACATAGTGGTGTAACTCCAATCTGTCAAGTTCACATTCACTAACCTCCAGAAAGCCGCTTCACATGTTGGGTATGTTGTGTTCTGGCTACATCACTCATGTTCTCAAGCCATCAGTTTAATTTATTAAATTCCTTGAATTGAAGCATCAACTAGAAATTACTGAACTCCTTTCTTTACCTATTTTCTAGCTTTGACTTTCTGCCTTCTATCACCAGCTTTATCTCTCCCTTCTGACTCTTCATTGAGGATCTCATCCCACTGCCAACAGTTTGCAATATTCCTCACAGCACAGCACTAGTTATTAGTTTGGAACTTAATAGAACTGGAACTATCAGGTTTTATACATTCCCAAACTGGTCTGGATGCCTGAGGAATCTGTAACAATTATTCCTGCACTATTGCTTCAAACCACATTCACCTGCGATATCCTCAAGTTTCTGTACTCACTAGCATTCTTAGGAGCCATTTGGAGATTATTAACTTTGAGGACCTGCTTTTAAAATTCTTTCCTACCTAAAATCTGCCTGCAGGACCTCACCCATTTTTCCATCCAATGTTATTGATACCAATATGAACCGTGAACTGTAGTGTTCACCCTCCTTTCTCATCATTCAGTAATATCCTTGAAATCTTTACATATTCGCTGAACTATAGAATTTCCTGTTGCTCTTGTTCTCCCCCTCCCCCACCACCTCTGCACAGCCGAGCCCATCTATGGCCTTGGTACTAACTGTATCCCCCAGAAGAACCATCACCATCAACAGTATTTACAACAATACCAATTAAAGAGTGAAAGGTGCTCAGGTAACTCCTGCACTAACTGCCTGCTCCTCCTTGTTTGTCTGGTAATACCTCATGCCCTCTCTACCTGCTTAGTCTTAAACTCCAGGGTGACCACCTTCTGAAATGGGCTGTCATGTAGTGATACCAGCTTCTGCACATGCTCTGAAACCAAGAGCTTGAGTTCTCCCAGCTGATGACATTTCATGCATAGTAGATTGTCCAGTACATGAGAAGCATTCTGGTAATCCCACTGGATGCACTGTTCGATAATACTGAAGTCCCCTGCTTATATTTATTAGTTTGATAACTAACATTTTTGGTTTAACGCATTGCCTTAACATAGCAAGGGAAAAATCACCAAAACTAATATTCAGCACTGTTCCAAAATTTAAATGGTCTCCCATTTAAAGCATTCTCAAAGAGGGTCATGGGTCTTTGAACTATCTTTCTCAAAATTCAGCAGAAGCAAAACATTTTTTTGCGTTATTTGAATTTTCTTTCGAGGCGAAGATAGATAAACTAGGGGTTAGAAGGTTATCAGGAATGGCAGGAATTTGGAGAAACTGGTTCAATTGAATGGCAGAGTAGGCTTGAGGGGATCAGTATCATTTTCCTCCTAACTTCTATGGTCGAACTTCAAACTTCATTCCTTGCCTCAAAGATGCTAAGCCTGGGTCCAGAGTTGGACAACCCTCCCATACCCCAATTGCCCATCCTTCATGCATGTGTCCCCAGCAGTATACTGTTTGACTCTGTGTGAATTCTAGACAAGTTTGATCTTGGTATTGTATGACATTTATACTTTCCATTAAAAGTAACTACATAGTAATCAGGAACAGAATTAGACTTTGCTTTTCTCTCCTTAGCCTGAGAGCATGAATTGTAATCATCTACTATCACAATGAGCTAAATGGCAAGTGGAAAGAGATTATCATTAATCCAAATATTTATCTAAAATCAGATTACTCAGCACAGATCAGGGATTCAACAAAGAATTTTTGTGGGCTAGTTTGCCTCAGTATCATTCCAAGTGGTAAATTTAAAATTGAGACTTGTGTGGGGGCATGTCATTACTATTGTTTATTCTCAACAATAACATAACAAGTGAAAACGGCATTTAGCAGAATGTATCTCCACTGTGGTGTGTTACCTCAGCGTTATTATAATTATGTAGCTCTTCCCTGAGGCTTTTCCCTGACTGTTGATACTATGTAACTACAAAGCCAAAAACATGTTTTAATTAAGACATTCCATCTACCAATGATGCATCAAAACAATAATCTGCTCTGAAAAGTCTGTTCCCACTTTGACAGTTCTATTAAATTACACCACAGTAACTGGAACAATCTGTAACATATTAAAACAATCTGTAATATTCTAACCAAAAAAAACTCATATTATTCTAACAAAATTCATTCTATCTCCATAAAAAAGGATCTCGTTCCACACTTTTTCCAAAGTGTATCAATTCTACGTTGAGTCATTTTTCATTCATGTATGAAGTTTCATTGATATCTGTCTCGTACTTTTTGAGATATATTCTATACAGACTGATAGGGGGCAAAAACATTTCCTCCACCATATAAAAGATGTAAAATAACAAAGGAAAGATAATCAGCAAAATGTGAGAGGAAACAAAATGAACAACATAGTATATCTCGCTTAAAATTGTCATTACATTCCAGAAATGTATGACTTTAAGTGAATGCAAGTTTCCACTGCAACTTACGTTGAAGCTGGAGTTAGATTCCTTCAGATATTTGCTTGCCTGGGAAAAAAAGAATATACAAGTTGAAATATTTTGCATCACATATGGACCACTGTGCATTCAGAGCTGAAATACTTTGCAAAATAAATCACTAAGCATAATATAAATCCTGTGTCAATTCACATTTACTTGAAAACATTATCTGAGGATTATTGGACAACGTTTTTTCTTCTTCTCCAAATAGATGCCTCTGTATCAGTTAATGCCATAAATTATCCCTTTTGTTTACTTTGGCACTGATTGTCCCATTTGGTTTCTCTTGAAAAAAGTAATGATTTATCTAATCTAATCTAATCTAAAGCTCCTGTGCGTTCCCATGGCACCAGCTGGATCCTGATGTCAGATGACGCCAATGCTGATTGGTGGACAGTGCAATGAAATGCTGTGTGAGGGAATGTAAAATGGGAAGTACCAAAGTAACCTGAACAGACTGGCGCTAACAAAACAAAATGCAAACAAAACAATGTTGAGTGGGACAATGTGAAATAAGGGTTTGCTGTATATTACTAACTCCTACTTGGTCTGAATGGAGCTGTGTTGCGTTCAAGGGTCTAGTTAGCTCAGTTGGCTAAAGCATGGTGCAGGATAATCCCAGCACAGGGTTAATACCTGTACTACCTGTTGGGCCTGCTCTTGGAGCCTGTCAACACATGGCCTAACAGAAATGATGATTAGAAATCCATCCAAGATGTAACAAAGGGTGAAAGGAGAAAGTTACCCCAGGCTAGTCATCCACTGCCACCTCCAAACAGACCCCACCACCAGGGATATATTTCCCTCCCCACCCCTTTCCGCCTTCCGCAAAGACTGTTCCCTCTGCGACTACCTGGTCAGGTCCACGCCGCCAAACAACCCACCCTCCCATCCTGGCACTTTCCCCTGCCACTGCAGGAACTGTAAAACCTGCGCCCACACCTCCTCCCTCACCTCTATCCAAAGCCCTAAAGGAGCCTTCCACATCCATCAAAGTTTTACTTGCACATCCACTAATATCATTTATTGTATCCGTTGCTCCCGATGTGGTCTCCTCTACATTGGGGAGTCTGGGCGCCTCCTGGCAGAGCGCTTTAGGGAACATCTCCGGGACACCCGCACCAATCAACCAAACCGCCCCGTGGCCCAACATTTCAACTCCCCCTCCCACTCTGCTGAGGACATGGAGGTACTGGGCCTCCTTCACCGCCGCTCCCTCACCACCAGACGCCTGGAGGAAGAACGCCTCATCTTCCGCCTCGGAACACTTCAACCCCAGGGCATCAATGTGGACTTCAACAGTTTCCTCATTTCCCCTTCCCCTACCTCACCCTAGTTCTAAACTTCCAGCTCAGTAACTGTTCCCATAACTTGTCTGGACTTGTCCTACCTGCCTATCTTCTTTTCCACCTATCCACTCCACCCTCTCCTCCTTGACCTATCACCTTCATCCCCTCCCCCACTCACCCATTGTACTTTATGCTACTTTCTCCCCACCCCCACCCTCCTCTAGCTTATCTCTCCACGCTTCAGGCTCACTGCCTTTATTCCTGATGAAGGACTTTTGCCTGAAACGTCGATTTCGAAGCTACTTGGATGCTGCCTGAACTGCTGTGCTCTTCCAGCACCACTAATCCAGAATCTGGTCATCCACTGCAGCTACCAAGCTGGATCTTTCTGTCTGGGATTATGTGAAATCAATGAAGGAAATAGAAACAGGAGAATGTACCTTTCATCCATAAAAACAGTAAACATTTTTGCATATATCTAGCTACGCAAATCGCGCTGTTTGTAATTATTTACAAATTGGACATATTTGAAAAATTCAGCCTTTCCACTACTATTTTGTATTTAAAGGTACAACAGGACAGATTGAAAATCTAGATGCTGTTGTATTATGCCTCATGGTTAGTATGCCTTGAACAGAAACACCGATGTTATCATCACTGCATTTAAAGTATGAAGGGCTCACACCCCAACCCTGGGATCACATGAAGCATTGCACACCACTGGATCAAAGTGCACTGTAGTAACGGGATAGCTTAAAATGAATCCAAATATTTAGGTATCTGAGGAATGTAATGTCTGTATACAATAAGTAACACAATCAGTGTCTGTTTGGATTCTGCAACACTACAATAACTATAACCAGTCTCTTATATTATGAGGGATAACTTGAGATTTCTGCATCAGGCAGAATACCCTGCTGGAGGGAAACTCACTTAATGGTCAGTGGTATTTTATAAAATACTCCAACATTTGGTCAGCAGATATTTGGAAAACTGACTGAAGACCAACGGTACATGAGCTTTGGATAACAGAGGTTTTGAACGAAAGGACAATTTCAACAGTCTCAGTTTTGGTGAGTACAGAAAGCCATACATCTGTAGAGGCCCTGGTTATGAAGAAGACAGAACTGATTTATTTTTGATGAGAAAACAGTTTCTTTCAAGATCCAAGAAAGTGTTCTATTTGCAAATAAAAATGCCAAAGTTATAAATACAGCCAGTACTAAAGGCTACATTCTTTAAGTACAGTGAATACGCTACCCCTCCTTCTCTTTTACAAAAATAATCTGAAGGCTGCTGATCCAATTTATATAGAAGGTTTTGAAACCACAGCACGTTTAGAAGAAAATACTGTTTATAAATACTAAGAAAAAACAGCATTTACACAAACAGGCTTACCAGCCTTGTACAGATATTTATTTCTCCAACTCAGTGCAACAAAAAAGCTCACATTGTCCTTGGCTTTTATTCTCAGAGAGGTTGTAAAAGCAGCAATTCTGAAGAGTCTGGGCTTGGATGGACTTCAGGGCCAATTTGATTATAATGAACAGATACTGCCTCAGCAAAATGGCTTACAAATACTTGTACAATGCAAGAGGAGTGGCCAGTTCTCCCAGCTCAGCTTCTCTCTGGGTTGGTTTTAGCAGTCTGGCTGTTCACTGAAAGCAGGCAGTCAGGCCGTGAAGCTGCTGGACCCAAAGAAGCAGCTCCAGGCTGATCCTCCCTCTCTCTGACTTCTCTCCTGTGTTTGATTTTTTTTCTTTTGGCCAAGGGGTGTTTCTGAGATTGTTGCAGGAATGTGGAACTGCATCCTAAAGTTGGGATAATCTGTGGTATTCTGTTCTTTTTTGTTTGTGCTTAATTCGGTAATCTTTTTGAAACTAAGTGGTTTGACTAATTGCATCACTCCTGGAATATCCACTTTACACCTGCCTAAAACAACCAGCAAAGTTAGGGTCTGGGCTACTGTCTGAAAGTGTTTTGAGAAGGTCTGGCCTGGTCCATAACAATGTGATGTGATTAATTTTCCTCAGCCCACCGCCTGAAGGAAGAAACTGCAACAAAACTGCAATTCTTAAACCCTAAGCCTACAATTCCTAAAGGAGTAACAACATGGGGAAATAATGAGTAGAAATAAAAAAGGAAAAACAAAAGGAGAGAAAAATAATACCAATAAAACAAATAAAGACACTGCAATGTAGTCCATATCTGAAATAAAACTGAGACTTGCAAAACAATTGGGGAGGCAAACACTTAAGTATGGCAGATTTATTGGACTACAAATATTCAAATAATATACACACTTTCATTTACAGACCAAGCAATAAATGAACTGAGAAAAGAAAAAGAAAATTGCTTGCCATCAGTAGGTAGTGGCTTTGCAGAATTAACATATCCAGTCATTCAATGGGCAACCAGAAAGATTCAGGAAGATCCGGAATATTCTGAAAATCTAAATCCTAATTAAATGTAAAATTAGCAGATTCCAACTTATATCATACAGAGAGCAAACCCAGCGTCGATTAAACTGTTTGTTGGAACATGATACGGCAAAGAGGATGGCTGTAACTTTTCCAAATCGGAACTTCAGTAAAGATTCTTGACATAGTTAATGTCTCTAAACCCCCCATTAAAGTCTTTAGGAACGATCAGCCAGGTAAGAGAGAAGGCCTATATAAATGACGTCTTAACTGAGGATGGATGGAAATATAGAAGCATAGTAGCAGGCCAACAACAAATGCATGCATCAGCTACCGGCATTGCAGTAATCAGCAAAACGCCACAAACCGACAGAATCTGTAACAGAGGCAGCTTGTCACATCCTTCCAAAAACTCTCTAGCTTTTCTTGATACCTGCAAAGCACATGGCACCGAAGAACTCTGGACCTGCATGTGCAATACATCTGTTCCAAATGTGAAGCCAGGTCCAGACAAAACACAGGCACCAACAGCTACGGTAGCAACACTGACAGCTGGGCAAGTTTTAAGCAAGTGTACAAATGCAAGCGTGTCAGTGAAGTTCAGAGTCAATGAAGTGAAAGGCAAATTTTGGAAGATGACCAAGCTTTCCTATTTTACAACTATTAATATCCAAATCTTCTGAACCACCAGGATGAAACATAAATATAAGTAAAGTTTGACACAGGAGCTCATGTTAACATATCACCATTATGCATTGAAAGACATGAAGCTCAGCCAATGAAAGACCATCTTACAGTGTATAACAGATAACCAATCTCATATATTGGCAATCTCAAATGCAAATACTCAGATGGTTTTGACATGATCAGAAATTTGAAGAGGATCCACTTAGTTATAACTCCACTTAGAACTTCTAAGGAATGGGGCTTTGCTGGCTGAGAGTTTTTTTCCCTCATCCCCAGTTGCCATTGAGAAGGCAGTGGTTCTTATCTATAACCATGTATATCTGTTTTGGATAAGCTTTTATCTTTGGAAAAAAGTGGTGTGTGTTAAGTTTCACAGTCTGTACGTCTTTAAGACCCATGCTCATAATGTCATCGCTTCCTTATAGCTCTTGACTTGAGAGTACAAAGGTCTCATTCTAAGCCATGAGGTTTGAGATCCAGTCCCACCTGCCCCATGTGTGTGTCATAACATGTCTGAACAGGTGGATTCAAAACTTGGATAAAGGTCTCATACTTCATCTTATCCTGGGATCACTTGAAGCATGGCATGCAACTGAAAGTATAGACTCCAGTTCTGAAGAAGAGTTGTGTCAGACTCGAAATATTAACTGTTTCCTGTCCACAGATGCTGATAAAGCAGCTGAGTTTCATCAGAACTTTCTGTTCTTATTTCATGTTTCCAGCATCCACATTATTTTGCATTGATTAGTCCTATATAGTGTCTGACTTTCAGACTAAAAGAATGTCATTACACCATACATGATTTCTTTTTAACTCGCAGAAAAGAATAATATCACTTTTATTGTACCAGAAGCATAGGTACATCAAAGTTCAGTATCGGTCTCAAAATGCCAGTCACCCTGAAAATGTCAGTTTTTCAAACCATTGAAATGAATCAATCTGGGTGGAGAATGAGAATGACGCATCCTAAATTTCATTTTATGCTTGTTCTTAATCTTCAAAGGCCTTTATGCTTCAACATCTCAGGATGTTGTGATTCTAAAGCCACTTTCCCCATCCAATGACTCAGTCAACATTTTTCAGAAGGACAAGGTGACAGGAAGAATTGCTCAAGTGGAATTCAACTTACACATGGTGACTCTGACTGTGTCACAGGTTATACTTTCAACAATCTTACACCTCATTTCCTCAATCCAATGGTGTGGCTGTTATTATCTGACTAAATCTGCACAATATGAGGCCATGAGTAAGTGCAAGTTACTGTTGGCACAGTCATAGCTGATGCTGATGGGAGAAGCTTTACTTTATTCTACGCACATTTTAAAGTCAGAACCTGGCTTCAATTCACATTTATTCCCTATATTTTGTTAAGAACATAGAAACTAAGTTTATTGGAAATGACTGAAACTCCTGGCGGCAGGCCAAAAAGCAGACACTGTGCTATTCAAGAGGAGTTCTCCCCCTCACTTGTGGGAACAGCTTCAATGTGACTGATGCCAACTTGAGAGAAAGGAGTGAGATATGTCACTGGTATGCTTCTGGGAAAGAAAGCTCATGACTGAATGACTAAAGGGCTTTTAAAGGGATAGGAATCTGAAACATGCTTACATGATTACTCTTAAGTTTTGATCATTTGTGCAGGTGAAGAAAGGAACATTAGCACAATTTATTCACATCAACACTGAGTAATTTATCACAATTAAGATTTATTCACAGCCTTTCTGAAGGCAGCCTATATCCCTGTGTGTAGCAGACAGAATATTTACATTCTGACTGGACTTTGTTACTGATACTGATTCCATTTTCCTTGGACAATTTAGAGGTTATGCACAGTGTTGGTCTAAAGGCTAGCATTCAAGCTCAACAGGTAATAAAGAAGCTTCATTTCAAAGGGAATGATGTACAAAAACAAGGAGGCCTTGCTAAAACTTTAAATGGTACAAGACACTGTCAGGCTACAGTTGAGATAGTGTGAACATTTCTGGTCGATTATCTAATGAAAGATATACTGGCATTGGTGACAGTCCGGAGAAGATTCATTATATTGATCTTGGGGTATGGTTTTTTTAATATAATGAAGATAAGTTGGGCTTGTATTCATTGAAACTTAGAAGAGGCAACCTCTATAACATATAAGATTCTGAGGGTGCTTGGCAGGGTAAAAGCAGAGAGGTTGCTTCCCCTTGTGGGACAGTGCAGAACCACAGGGTTTAATCCCAGAATAAGAATTGTCTATTTATGACAAAATTGAGGAAAGATTTCTTCTCTCAGAGGGTGGCAAATCTCTGGAATTTTCTTACCATAGACAGTTGTCAATGCTGGGTCACTAAATACATTCAAGGCTGAGATAAACAGATTAGTCAAGGAGTCAAGCGTTGTGGTGAAAAGGCAGGAAAGTTGAATCAAGGATTATCAGATCAGCCATGATTGCATTGAATAGTGGAGAAGATTCAATGGGACGAATGGACAATCTCTACTCCTTTATCTTATGATCTTCCGGATATACCTAGCTTGAACAGTTCTCATTTTGAACTTAAATATGTGGAAGTGGCACTCAGATATTACTCTCGAGTCCTAACGCACCTTTTGGTGTCATCAAAGTCTATTGCAATACCTTTCTTAAGCTACACACAAGCACACATATGTATACATGAATGCACATAGACTGTACTCACATAGATAACATTCAAGGAAAGGATTTTGCTTCCTCCCAATTTTAACCATGTTCTTAGCTAAAATCAGCCAACTTCACATAGTCCTGGGTCTGAACTTGGACATCTTGGTTTGTACAACTCGGTATCAGACTATTCAGTGGTTTTAATGACGGCAGCTTCAGAAAGAGAAGGCTGGTTAATCATTTGTCACTAAGTTACTACATTAAAATATAGAAAATAATGGATGTCAAGAAAATGAAAATGACATCAGGAGTGGTGGTATAAAGCTTAGTTTTAACTACTTGAAGAAGGATATTAAAGGGAGGTAGAAAGATTTATGGGTGCCTGGCCCCAGCAGATGAAAATAAAGGCCCTAGAGATTTAAAGAGGGATGTTATACAATAGGCTGAGTTGTTAGAGTAGGAAATATGGGTAGGCATGTTAATCAACCGCATCTGACAAACGTGTCTCATAACACCATGTAATGACTCAGATGACGGGAAGGAAAGCTATGTATCCAAATTTGCCAGTGGCACAAAGGTTGGTGGCATTCTAGGTAGTGTAGATGTATAAAATTGCAAAGATATTGGTTGGTTAAGTGAATGGACAAAATTGTAGCAAATGAATTTCAATGGAGACAAATGTGAGGCAATTCACATTGAACCTCAAAAGGACGTTGCTGTGGGTCTGAAGTCACATGTAGGCCAGATCAGATAAGAACAGCAAATTTCATTCCCTAAAGGACCTTAGTGAAACAGATGGATATTTACCCCAACAACTGGCAACAATTTCATGGTCAAATTAATCTATTAGCTACAGGTTTTGTTCAATTCACGGTCATGGTGGGATTCAAATCCGAGTCACAGAACATTACCTGGCGCTCTGGATTAATAGTCTTGAGATAACAACACTAAACCGTCACCTCCCCTTGTCTGAAATATGAAAAATTCGAAAAAGCGCAAGCCTAAAGAAACTGAGGGATCCTGGTCATGAACAGGGAAAGAAAATAATCAAAAATGCGAACGGAATGCTAGTTCTTTGTATTTAGAGGAGTAGAAGTCACGCTTCAATCATCAAATAAAGCCCTGGCTAGACGACACCTGGAGAACATTGAACAATCCTGGGTACCATACCATAAGCAGAATATATTGGTCTTGGAGGGAATGCAATGTAGACTTACTACAAAGATACATGGACTGCAGGAGCTCCCATCACAAAGTGAAAGTAAAGAGAGTAGGTGTATTCTTTCTGGAATTTCGAACATTGAAAGGTGATTTGATCAAAGTTTTAAATTATTTAGACAAACTAGTGAGCAGCTCTGGGTTTTAAAATTCTCATCCTTGTTTCAGAATCTCTTGTCCCTGACCTGCATGGTCTTGCCCCTCCTCATATTTATAATCTATCCTTGCACCATAATGCTCCATGATAACAGAGTTCCTTTAATTCTGGCCCCTGATTGGGGGGGGCATGGTGGCTCAGTCATTAGCATTGCTGCCTCACAGGTTTGATTCCAGCCTCAGTTGACAGTGTGGAGAAAGTGAGGACTGCAGATGCTGGAGATCAGAGCTTAAAAATGTGTTGCTGGAAAAGCGCAGCAGGTCAGGCAGCATCAAAGGAGAAGGAGAATCGACATTTCGGGCATAAGCCCTGCCCGAAACATCGATTCTCCTTCTCCTTTGATGCTGCCTGACCTGCTGTGCTTTTCTAGCAACACATTTTTAAGCTCAGTTGACAGTATGTGTGGATTCGGCATATTCTCCTGTGTCTGCATGGATTTCCACTGGGATCTCCAGTTTCCTCCCACAGTCCAAAGATATGTAGGTTGGGTGGATTGGCCATGCTAAATTGCCTATAGCGTTCAGGAATGTGCAGGCTAGGAAGATTGACCATGGGAAATGTAGTGTATAGGGGAATGGGTCTGGGTAGGATGCTGTCTAGGGGGTTGGTGTGAACTCAATGGACGAGATGGCCTGCTCCCAAAATGTAGAGATTCTGTGAACTGATTTTAATTGATCCACAATTGATGATCACATTTTCAGTTGCCTAGGTTCTAAGCTCTGGAATTTTCTTCCTAACCTCTCCAATGCTTAACCTCTCTTTCGTCCTTTTAAACACTCCATAAAACCTATCTTTGACCCAAGTATTTGGCTATTTGCTTAAATATTGCCTTATGTGGCTCAGTTTCTATTTTTGCTTTAGAACTCTCATGTGAAAGCCCTTGGAATACTTAAGAATACTATATATACAGAAAATGTCATTGTGAACAGAGAGAAACTATTTCCGTTAGTTGGGGAATCTAGGGCTAGTGGCGTATTAAAAAAATTAGACCCAGAACTTTCAGAAGTGAAATCAGGAAATATTTAATGCAAAGATTAATAGACATTTGGAATTCGTTTCTGGTAAACAGAAATTTTTGCCAAATTAAATGTATTTTTAATTTTTCTTGGAATCACTGGCTGGATCAGCATTTGCTGCCCATCCCTGAATGTCCTGAGTAGGTGCTGGTGAGCTGGCTTCTTGAACTGCTGGAATTCTAGGGATGCAGGGCCACCTATAATGCTGTTAGGAAGGAAGCTCAGCATTTTGTCTGTGACAGTGAAGGAATGGTGATGTATTTCCAAGTCAGGATGGCGTATGGCCTGGAGGGAACTTTCAGTTGATGGCGTTCCTGTGCTTTTGTTGTGCTTGTCCCAGTAGCTGATAGAACTCCTGGTTTAGAAACTGCTATCAAAAGAGCTTCAGTGAACTGCTCTTATGCATTCTGCAGATGGTACACACTGCTACTATTCTGCATCAGTGTCAAAGAGACTAAATGTTAAAGATAGTGAATGGAATGGACTGTCTTGTCCTGGATGATACCAAGACTCTTGACCGTTGTTAGAGCTGTACGGAAGAAGCTCTGGACAATGTGGTCAGGCTGAAAAGGCAATTAGAGTCATAGGGTCATAGTGATGCACAGCATGGAAAACAGACCCTTCGGTCCAACTCGCCCATGCTGACGAGATATCCCAACCCAATCTAGTCCCACCTGCCAGCACCCGGCCCATATCCCTCCAAACCCTTCCTATTCATATGCCCATCCAGATGCCTTTTAAATATTGCAATTGTACCAGCCTCCACCACATCCTCTGACAGTTCATTCCATACATGTACTACCCTCTGCATGGTATGTTCCATTTCCATGTGCTTTCTTGGAGGCAAGATTCTTGTAGAAAGACGAAAACAATCGATGCATTTAATGGGACAAGATAAGACCCCATGGCATTGGAGGTAGTATTTTGGCATGAATAGGAAATTGGGTAACGTGCAGAAAATGAGTTATTTTTCAAGTTGGTGACGTGCAACCATTGAGGTTCCATAGGGATTGGTGCTGGGTCTTCAACTGTTTACAATATATATTAATGGCTTGGAGGAAGGAAGTAAATAGAGATCCTGAAAGGTAAAACATTGGCAAATGGAAAATAATACAGGGAAACATGCATTTGTTCACTTTGGAAGGGAGAACAAAAGAACTGAATATTATTTAAAGGAAGAAAAAGTGTAGAAAGTGCATTACACCGGGACTTGGTGGTATTTGCACATGAAACAGAAAGTTAGCATGCAGGTCAGCAGGTAATCAGGAAGGCTAATGAAATATTGGCCCTTATTTCAAGGAGTTGGAGGAAAAGACGTCTTACTGCAACTGTAACAAGATGCTGGTGAGGCCACATCTGGAGTACAGTGAGCGGTTTTTGTCACTTTATTTCAGGAAAGATATCATTTCATTGGATACATTTCAGAAAAGGTTCCCTGGGTAATCCCTAGTGTGGAAGGATTGTCTTATGATCAAAGGCTAAATGGGTTGGGTCTCTGCTCACTGGAGTTTAGAAGAATCAGAGGTGATCTCACTGAAACATATAGAGTTCTAAAGGGGCTTGAGGGTAAATGCTTAGAGGATGTTTCCCTCATTGGAGAGTCCAGCTCAACAGGAAATAGCCTCAGAATGATAGGGTTCAATTTGAGATTGAGATGAGGACGAATTTTTTCTCTCAGAGGTTTTAGAGTCTTTGGAACTCCTTGTCACAGACAGCTGTGATGGATCAATTCTTGTTCAGTCCAGGAATCAAGAGTTATGGGGAAAGGGCAAGAAAGCGGAATGTGAGGACTAGCAGATCAGTCATAATCCTATTTAACAGTGGAGCAAACTCAAGGAGTCCATATTTCTTATGGTCATAATTCATTCCATTGTGGAAATGGAGTGAAACCTTCAGGTTCTGAGGAAGCATCATACCAGACTCAAAACATTGCGTCTGTTTCCCTCTCAGACCTATTGAGTTTCTACAACATTTTTCAGGTTTCCAGTTTTCACAGCATTTTGCCTTTGTGGAAATGGATTGGAACTACCGGTCAGTTCATTAAATTGTCAAGATTAAATCATGTGATTTCAAGTCTCCCCAACTTTCATTGCTGCCACTTACCAAGGACTAATGTCTCTGCTAATATAGCTCTTGCTGTAATAGCAGCTGCTCTCCTCCAATCGAATGTGACTCCGGTGTCCAAATGGGAGACAGGTTGACAGCCATATCCATGGACCATGCTGAAGAGACTTCTTGAAGCTGAAGCACAGTTGTCAACAATAATTGCATGGGTTCCTGGAGGCTGCCTCTGGGAATATTGCATCTAATATCCCAAAATGGAATTGAGGCCAGTGCTGAGATTGTGTTGCACCTAGACATAAATTCAGTGCATGGTTTCTATAAACAGCAGAAACTAAACTAGAGGTCATAGAATTGATTAGTGAAAAAAAACCTGGAACTACATAAATGGGGTGAATAAAATGGCTTTTGGCAAGTGCGAGGTAAGTGAAGTGATTCATTGCAAGTACAGCTACACAATCCTTTATATAAAACGATCCCAAAGTTTCTTTTGTGACGTTTTTTCTCCATATCAAGGTTGTTTGGTGTGTAAACATTTAACCCCACCCCACACCCACTCAGATGTGACATGGTGGCGTGGCCCAGCATTGGCAGGAGTTAATTCTGTCTCAGTGCTGGTAGTACTCACAGGTGCTTCTGTTCAGTAAGATTTAAAAATATTTCACCACTAAACTGTCAATTATTTCAAAATCTGAAAAAATCTGAATTCCAAAAACCAGCTGGCCCTGAGGGTTTCGGATAAACGATGGCGTACCCTGTATATCAGCAATTTTTCTCATTGTATTTTACTCAACTCACTATAGTAATTGGCATTTCAGCCCTTTTGGTGAGTATCATGTCCAATTTCTGTCCATCTTAGCACATGCTGTTCCTGGAGCAACTTGCCACTTACTAGAGATCCTGGAATTGACTGGCTTCCTCAGCACTGATGCCATATTTAAAAGGTCACTGAACATCTGCATAAGCACTGTCCATCTGGACCAAGCCAGGTTCTTGATACTGGATTAGTGTTGCTGGAAGAGCACAGCAGTTCAGGCAGCATCCAACGAGCAGCAAAATCGACGTTTCGGGCAAAAGCCCTTCATGAGGAATAAAGGCAGTGAGCCTGAAGCGTGGAGAGATAAGCTAGAGGAGGGTGGGGGTGGGGAGAAAGTAGGTTCTTGATAGTTGACCCAGACAAGGCAGACAGGAGGAAACTTGCTGTGAAGGCTTGGTCATGGAGATTCTATTGGACAGAGTGGTGTGCAAGCAGGACTTGCACTTCCCCCTGGACTGCAGTGGATGCCATGATGCCAGTCTGATTCAAGGTTCCACCCAGGTTAGAAGTGTCTCAGCGAACTGGAGGTGTGCATACTATGTGAATGAATGTAAGGTCCACCATCTTCTCTGATACCTCTCACTCACTTTATTTATGCAACTGTATCTAAATACCACCAGTGATCATTCTGTATCACTCTCATTATTGCATGTAACATCTTCCCCACTCGCCTTCACCCAACCCAAGCTGTGACATTACTAACACTATACAGCCTTTGGGCTGCATGCATGCCTCCGAGTTGCGAAGTGTTCTTGCTGTGGCATTACAATGACAGCTGCCAGAAGAGCCCAAGGTGCAGCGATGAAGTGGCAAAGTGTCCTCTAAGTGAATAAGATGTGCCTTTAAAGATCATAGCTGCTGGCACATATTAACAAGAAAAAGCAGCATGGTGGCTCAGTGGCTAGCATTGTTGCCTCATAACGCCAGGGACCCGGGTTCAATTCCAGTCTCGGGTGACTATCAGTGTGGAGTTGCACATTTTCCCTGTGACTGTGGGGGTTTCCTCCGGGTGCTCAGGTTTCCTCCCACAATTGGAAGATGTGCAAGTCGGGTGAATTGGCCATGCTAAATTGCCCATAATGTTCAGCGATGTGTAGGTTAGCTGCATTAGTCAGGGGCGAATATGGGGTAGGGAAATGGGTCTGGGTGGGTTACTCTTCAGAGGGTCGGTGTGGACTTGTTGGGTCGAAGGGCCTGTTTACACACTATAGGAATTCTAAAAAAAAATTGCCAAAGTCTGTGGACCTGGTGTGCTTGAGGCTGGTGCCATAAACTGTGCCTGAAATGTTAGTGCCTGTTGACCAACACGGATGTTCTTTAGAGCAAACACCAAGTTCAACCCACCAAGAATACTTTGTGGTTTCCAAGTTGAGTTTTCCTGACATGAAGTTTGCATGGCAGGTTTGGGATAATTGCAACCATGGTGAACTGGGTAGTTGACAAAGTGTTTAACAAGTCATAATGAGTGTCAGTTGGGACCTTGCTACTGCCTAGCAAGAATCTTGCAACGCTCCTTGTGAATACAAGATGCAGTGAGATGATCTTGATTTTGAGATGGGTCTTGCTGGACATCTCATTCTATTATTCATCTCACCATGGCTCACGTCACTCAGAGCCTACAATAACAAAGGGAATTGGAAAATACTTAAATGGAAATAAATACAGAACTATGAAGAAAGAGCACAGATGGATTAATTAGATAGTTCTGCATAGTATTATCATTCTCTCATTCTGGAATGGAAGCTGGAATTTGTGATGGAATGGTTTTGTGGGGTGGGATGGAGTGCACATTCCAATTTGGACGAAGCTGCTAACATCTGGTTCTGCCCAGCAAGTTGGTGGGGGGGGGGAAGAAAGGATTTTAAGCAGTCCAATGTTTGGTGGCTTCTATACAAGGACAGGTTTTCTCGAAGATTAAGATTGCACTAAAGCTGCTCTGCTCAGACGCTTGACAACTTTGGAAGTTGTTTTTATCAGTTGGTATGAACCTAATGCAACATTTTTGGGTAGTATACTAAGAGAGTTCTGCATTATTTCAAATGTTGTGTGCTGCATTGGGTGAAATGGCTGAGGCTGTAGCTGCTGTCTCAGACAAACGTAAATGATGCCATGCTGTTGTTTTTGAAGAAACGCAGGGCAGGTGCCACTGATATGTTGACTGACATTTATTTCCAACCAATGCCTTAAAAAATAGAAAAGTAAAGCAAAGCACCGTGGACTTTGGGTATCTGGAATAAACACCCAAAATACTGCAAATACTCTGCATATCTGTTAGCAACTGTGGAGAAAGAATTACAGTTAACATTTCAGGTTAATGATGAGATGTGGTCTTTAGATCAAGTCTCTTGTGACGAGTGAGGAATTTTAATCCTTTACTACTTCTTCAGCCTGTTTCTCTTCCTGATTTTCTTAATGCTTATGAGAATCTTTGTATTTGTTTCTGTTAAGGATCCATCTCTTAGAAAAGACTACATCCCATATTTGAAGTAACAAGATATTCATCAGGGCTCCTGTTCCTGACTATCAGATGGAGTATGGATAGGATTAGACTCATTAGTGACATTCCCCACAGTCACACAGCTAACCAACACACTCTTGGCTCAGGGATGAAGCTGACCATTTGACCAGAAGTCAGTACCACCAAACCAATATCTTCAGAAAATGAGGGAAGAAAACTAGAGAATGAGAGAAACCTTCAAGTAGCTTTTGTATTTGCAGCATTTCAGATATTTATAAAGCAGAAACAAGAAATAACATAGAGTATATATATTTGTAAAACATGATAGGAGGTGTCTTACATTCAAACACACTATTAAATGACTTCTCTATACAACCACAATGGGGATAGAAAACCCCCAGTACATATTGCAAATAGGAAGCATGAGGTTGTTTAATTGACATGCTATGTTGCTGTACCAAACTCCTGAGAGATGAAGTGGTACATGTGGACTGTCAAGACTAGGATACATTTCAAAGTGGGACAGTCGTGCACAGGGAAGGTAATGTCCACTTTTCCTATTCACATACTGCTAAAAGGGCCTTTTAAAAGCCTGGAAAAATTTTCCTCTACAGGAATAATGTGTGGCAAAGTTAGTTAATTATAACAAAATACCAATTAAATATAGTTGATTTGAAATATCAATCTTTATTTGTTGAAATTAACACATGGAGGTTCCAAATTTATTACTTAATTTTTTTCATAATGAATTTGATGTCTTCAATAAATGAATTTCATTTCATTCTTATAGCATATGAAGTCCACTTTGCAGCTGGTAATCAGTATAGAAGTCAATAAGCTTCTGAGGTATCCTTGGAGTGACAATTTCAAATGACTGCTCAAAATGTCTTTTCATAATTATCTTGGCCTCAAGATCTTCTTGCAAAGCCAAGAGGGCTGCTTCTCTGCAAATAGCAACGATCTGAAAAGAAAGGTCAATAAAAACAGAAATGATTTAGAGCAGAATTATTTGTTGGTATAGAACTTAAACAATTATTAAAAAGAGAAGACAAAGTTCTTTGTATTGCACTCATCAAGACTGAAATGCAATCAACCTAATTTTGGAAAGGAAACAACGTATTTTATAGCATGAGAAGTTGTTATTGATTGGTTGTTTAACAGAGGCATGGTGATGCAGCCAGGCTGTTAATTGCCAATCTTACTTAAATTGACTGTAATTGAAGCCAGGAAGCATTGACAGTGACTCTGAGAGATTGGCTGTTTCCATAGTCCATTTTGTTCCTCATTGAAAAGGTGCAATGTATAGATATGTTCCTTTTGCAGGAGCTTGTGTGTGAAGAACTGAGCTTCTAGCACATACAAGTAATTGGAATAAGTTAAAAATCACACAACACCAGGTAATTTGTCCATCCTAGTCCAACACCAGCTCCTCCAAATCAAATAATTGGAATGCTGCCCATGGCAAATGATCAAAGAGATTAGATTAGATTAGATTACTTACAGAGTGGAAACAGGCCCTTCGGCCCAACAAGTCTACACCGACCCGCCAAAGTGCAACCCACCCAGACCCATTCCTCGACATTTACCCCTTCACCTAACACTACGGGCAATTTAGCATGGCCAATTTGTGTGGTTTGATACAGTCTACCGTTGTTGAGATGAGTGACCTACATACCTGGCATCACATTTGCATTGAATCTCATTATACATTTGTGTGGTGGGCAAGACATCTTTTTGAGTTGATGGCAGCATCCTGTGAGTGGGGAATAACACTTGCTTGTTTATAGAATCATAAGGCACAGAATAGGCTCTTAGGCAATGAATCTTCCTCGACAAAATCTATTCTAAACCCACACTAGTCCCATTTTCCAATAATTGGCCTATTACTTTGAGAATTATGATATTTCAAGTGCTCATCCCAAGTTCTTTTTAAAGGGTGTGTGATTTTCTGCCCCAACTACTGTCCCAAGCAATGCATTCCGGGTCCCACTAACCTCTGGGTAAAAAAAAATCTAAAATCCTCTCTCAACTTCCTACCTTTCACCTTAAAATTATGCCCCTTTGTTATTGGCCCTTCATCTAGAGGAACAGCTGCTTTCTCTCCACCCAGTATGTGCCCCTCATAATCTCTCAATCAGGTCCCCTTTCGTCCTTCTCTGCTCTAAAGAAAACAACTTGAGCTTATCCAGCCTCTCTTCATAGCTAAACCGCTCCATCTCAGGCAACATCCTGCTGAGTATTCTTTGCAGCCGGTCCAGTATAATTACATCCTTCCTGTGGTGCGGTGATGAAAACTGCACACTGTGGCCTAACCAAAGTTTTGTGGAGTTCAACATAACCTCCCTGCCACATAATACATGCCACGATTGATAAAGGCAAGTGTCCTGTTTGCCTTCTTAACCACACTGTTAACCTGCTCTGCCACTTTCAGGGATCTATAAACAAGCACGTCAAGATCCCTTTTGCTCCTCTGAGCTTCCTGATGTCCTGTCATTCATTGCGTACTCCCTTGACTTGTTACTTCTTCCAAAGTACACAACCTCACACTTATCACGGTTCAATTCTATCTGCTGCTGAACTGCGCGTCTGATCAATGCATATATATCCCCTGGTAAGCTACAGTAACATACTGCAAAGTAGTAGCATAAGAGAGCTCACTTCACCTGATGCATGAATTTTGAGGCACCTTTCCCTTCCATAGTAATCGAAAGTGGATTGGGCACAGGAGAATCTTTTTTTCTTTAGTTCAGGAACACCGAAGAATTCTGATGACTATAAGTCCAGTTATCTTCACTGAAACCAAAGATAAAACTTGGGACTGTCCCTACCTACGTAGCTTAATTTTGTTTTTATTCACTGTATGTTTTAGTTTATTTTTATGTCTTTAAGGATGGCGGTGGAGAGTGGTGACACTATACAACACTTTTCATTGTTTTTTGTAATAAGATACATGTGACAATAAATAAATTAAAGCAAGATTTGGAGATGACGGTGTTGGACTGGGGTGTACAACATTAAAAATCACACAACACTAGGCTATAGTCTGCCAGGTTTATTTGGAAGCATTATCTTTCGGAGCACTGCTTCTTCATTGTGGATTCCACAATCACCTGATGAAGGAGCAGCGCTCCACAAGCTAGTGCTTCCAAATAAACCTGTTGGACTATAACCTGGTGTTGTGTGATTTTTAACTAAATTAAAGCAAATCATTTTTTTATTGAAATCCTCCTGACTAGATTTACTAAATAAAGTGTTAGCAAAATGAATAACTTGCTGATTTAACACTTGTCATGATGTCAGAATATTTTTATCACTTGTATAAATTGAAGTCATTTTATTTTACATTGTTGGTATTTTCCTGACAGCACAACGATATTACAATCAACAGCTCTGTTGCACTACAACTCTGTTCAAACTAGTTCACCATCACAGTCCTTGAAATTCAATAGGAAGGAAGAATTTGGTGAAATCTGATGAAAACATTCTTGCGTTATGATGCTCTCTCTGCAACATGCATTCATTCCAGAATGGGAAAGAAACTGGATTAGTGCCAGACTACACTGGATCTGTGTCGGTTTGGCATTCAGCTACTGATAGCTGACATGCTTATATTAGTGCTCCTTATGATCAACATTCACAAAGTCGATGGCTGCATTCTTTCTACTCCAGTATTACGTGATAGCTGACTGTGGTGCTGCCCATAGTCAGACATCCTGACAACTTATAGCCTATGAGAAAATAAGTTGGGGGCGGGGGGGAATGGGGGTTGGTATACTGTTTGTCGCTATCTCAGGATGTCTCAAAATGCTTTCCCATCAATGAAGTACGTTTGAAGTGTACTCACTGTGGACAGGAAATTCAAAAGTCAATTTGCAGATGGCAAGATTTGACAAATAATAATTGAAACAACCAGATCATCTGTTTTAAGCTTCTGGTTGAAGGTTAAATGTTGACAATGACATTGGTAGACTCCCAATGTCATGGAATCATATTCATCCATTAGAGTAAAAAAGCAGACACATGGTTTAATGCAAAAGCTGAAAGATGGCATTACAAACAGTAAAGAACCCTATTAGTACTGCATTGAAGGATAGTGCTCGGTTATGTGCTCAAGTCCCTGGAGTGGAACAACGAAACAATAAAAGATTTCTGGCACAGTAAAACGGTTGAGTAGCACATATACTATCACATTTGAATGAAAAGTAAGTTGATGTGGTAAAGGACAAAAAGTCTTGAACATCAGTTGATATCAAATTAGGAGTTTAAAAAAGTGAGGGCTTTTGTCATTGGGTTTAGGGGAGCAATAAATCTACTTTGTTTGAAATACATTGCATTGAAATGTGCAATTCTCAAGTTTTCAAATCTGCTAGCCACAAATAGATGTAAAGTCCGATAGGCTAACCCCAAACACAAAGAAACAAGTGTCAATTAAGGAAGACCTTTTTTTGTTATCTCTGTCAGTTACATAGAGGTAAATTTCATTTTTAGTATAAATTTGTACATCTACTCTGACCTCAAACCAGTGGTTCTTCATCATTAAATCTTTTAACTATCTCTGCCAGATACATCTAATTACTATACAATGTGAGTCAACGGCAATAGCACTTACTGAGTTGAGCTGGGCAATAGAGAGCAATTATACATGGAGTCGGAAGAGAAAGGCAACCTTTTATCTAGATTAGTCCAGGGCTTCCTACATTCTATCCAGTTGATCACTTCAGACATTCTGTTGTATCATCAGTTTTAGCCATTGTTTCCACAGTACAGCAGAAATTAATTAGTTAAATATCCTTATTTCATTAAGCCAAAAACTCATATCAATTGCAAGGGCAGACTCATGGGTAAATGACTCATGGGAAAGATATTGGAGAAGAGAAATAAGTAAGGATAGAGAGAATAAAAACTCAATGCATTACATTTCGATTGTTGCTTGTCAAACGCAGATTTCAAAGCGAAAAGCGATTTTTCAAGGAAGTATTAACCGGTGACTGACATGTGGAATAGTGAAATAACTGAAACTAAAAGCACTGAATTTTTGTTGGGTTGAATATGTGTGAGCATCTCATTCTTCATTCAGTACGCAAGATAGAAAGTGTTGGCAAACTATTCAGTTCCAGGGAGAGGGGATGTAGCTTCACCTGACAAAGCAGAGGCTGAGCCAGTACTTTCCCTTGTTTCACCAACCAGGGATTATGATCTGAGATCAGGATAAGTGGAGACCTTTTCGGTATGAATGACCCATTCACTACCTTCATTACCTGAATCATTCTAAGTTACTATGAGCAGCTTCCCAATGAAGTGGAAGCAAGTTCTTGCAATCCCAATGTAATAGGTGGTAAAAATGTAGCATTGTGCAAAATAACATGAACAATTCATATGACACTTCTTATATGAGGGCAACAGTTCATGGTGCTTAACATGGTGAAACCATGAACACGTGGAGCAGGGAAAGAATGAGACTTTGAAGCACAACATGTTCAGACGTACAAGTGCTATCTTGGGACCTAGATACAAGTGATAACTTGGTGCAGATGAGGAAAGAGGGCTTCTTTTTAAATATGCTTTTACTCAGCTGTTAGTGAGTGTTCAAAGCTTTATTGGGATGAAGAGATAAAGTTTAGTGAGCTTTGAAGAATCCCTGAATTCAGGCAGAAATTTAAACTTGTATGGAGAGATAAGATATTGCATTAAATTTAGAGATTACATTGTTAAACCTACTTAGTACAATGACATATAATAGTTGACTTTTCCTATCCCTATAACTTAAAATTCCCCGTTCTGTACCTCTCATCCCACTGGCAAATCAATACTTCAGCTTCTCGCTCTCTAAAACTCTATAGCCTCTTATCTTTTGAGCATCCTTACATGCCATCTTTGGTCACCTACCTAATTACACTTCATGTGGATCAATGTGGAGTCGACTCTGCCTCAATGCTTTTCTACTTTAAATATGTTTTATCAATGCTGTAATAAAGGAGTCAGAGTAGCAAAAAGTAATCAATCAGAATGCCCTATTTCTTAGAGTTGTTAGTGCCTCCACTGAAGTTGGAGTTAATGAAACATATTTAGAAAATGTGGGCTGGATTTTCCAAAGAGAGGTAATCTCATACAGATTGTCACTTTGTTCCTTTTTAAAATCCATCAGAAAATTCCAGTCAGGGCTCCTTCAGAGTCACAGAGCCATACTTCCATTCTGACAGATTCTTCGTAGTATAGAAGCATAAGGGGATAAAGGGAACATGACCATCCCCCACTCCCCCTCACAGTGGTCAGTTGCAATATTCAGAGTCACAGAGCCATACTTCCATTCTGACAGATTCCTCATAGTTTAGAAGCATAAGGATATAAAGGGAACATGACCACCCCACACAGTGGTCAGTCACGATATTCTGAAATTTAAAGGCCACTTATTACAGACAGTCAGTCTGACTGCTCCTGTGAATGGGTAAGGTAGGGCAAGTGTGAGGTTAGGATGCCTGGAGGGAGGGCAACTAAGTAGGGTTCCAATGCACAAGGTGACAAGGGCACTGGGGGTGGGGGGGTGTGGGTTCTGGGTCTCTTAGCTGAACCAGGGCTGAAGAGGGTTGGGAGGTAGGTGAATGGAGTAGGGCAAGTTGGATTTGGCAGTGGGGAAGTGAGCTGGATAAAGAGAGGGATGTTAGGTCAGAGGTGAGGTGACGTTTGGAAATTTTAGGTAAGTGTAGTCAAAGAAATGTATGTTAAATTAGGGATCAATTGAATAGTTAATCAAGAATTAGACTAGGTATTAAATAATCTAATTTCCCCTCAGGACGGGAAAAACTTCTGGCTGTAAGAGCTGCTCCTTTTTTTGAGGTATTTTAGGTGTTGGAGGTGATTTCCTCGAATTCCAGGAGCAGCAATTACTGTTTTATATGCTGTTGCATTGTTATGGAACTTTGGAAAAAAAAGTCAAAACAACAGCAGTTTAAAAGGGAGAAGAGCAGACAATAGGAAGCACATGGTGAGGACAGAGCAGGAGAGAGAGAGAGAGAGAACCTGCACAGTTGCTACCTTTGCTGTTTGAATTCGTGTATCGCTGGACATCGGAGTGCATCTGGGAAAATTAACAAACAGTGAAATTCACAACTAATCTTGGAGGAACTGTTGGGCGAAGTTCACAGCACAGAATCAGATAAGGTAATTGTTGTTTTAAATCTGTCCAAGAGAAAGGCTGCAGTAGTGTGTATAGTAGATTCTTTCTTGATGATATGTTTTTTGGAGATAAGTCTCTTGATTAAACTTAAAATATATGTCATAGCTATTAATTTAACCTGGGGCAGTGTTTGTAGAGGAATAAGATGGTGTTATTTTCTGGGTCTGTAAATTGTGAAGGAGCAAAAATGGCCTTTGCAGTGATATGTACTTCTTGTCAGATGTGGGAGTTTAAAGAGAGTTTAAGGGCTACTGCGGATTATATCTGCCATAAATGCTGTTGGATGCGAATCTTTTCAGATCGAGTGGATCAGTTGGAGAGACAGATAGAAGCGATGAGGAATTTGCAACAGCAACAGTATGTGATGGATGGCAGTTATAGGAAGGGGGGAAAGTCTCAGATACAGTCACATAGATGGGTTAACTCCAGGAAGGGTAAGAGAGGTAGGCAGCTAGTGCAGGATTCTTTTGTGGATATACCCATTTCAAACAGGTATGCTGTTTTGGAAAATGTAGGGGGTGATGGATTCTCAGGGGAACATAGCACAAACAGCCAAGTTTCTGGTATTGAGACTGGCTCTAATGCAACGAGGGGTACGTCGGCTTCCAAGAGATCAATTGTGTTAGGGGATTCTGCAGTCAGAGGTACAGACAGACGTTTCTGTGGCCAGCAGAGAAAAAACAGAATGGTGTGTTGTTTCCCTGGTGCTAGGACCAAGGATGTCTCAGAGAGGGTGCAGAAAGTTCTCACGGGGGAGAGGGGTCAGCAAGAGGTCATTGTCCACGTTGGAACCAACAACATAGGAAGGGAAAAGATTGAGATTCTGAAGAGTGATCACAGAGAGTTAGGCAGGGATTTAAAAAGGAGGTCCTCAAGGGTAGTAATATCTGGATTACTCCCAGTGCTACGAGCTAGTGAGGGCAGGAATAGGAGGATAGTGCAGATGAATGCATGGCTGAGGAGCTGGTGTATGGGAGATGGATTCACATTTTTGGATCATTGGAATCTCTTTTGGGGTAGAAGTGACCTGTACAAGAAGGATGAATTGCACCTAAATTGGAAGGGGATTAATATACTGGCAGGGAAATTTGCTAGAACTGCTTGGGAGGATTTAAACTATTAAGGTTGGGGGTGGGGTTGGGACCCGAGGAGATAGTGAGGAAAGAGATTGATCTGAGATGGGTACAGCTGAGAACAGAAGTGAGTCAAACAGTCAGGGCAGGCAGGGACAAGGTAGGACTAATAAATTAAACTGCAAGGGGCCTAACAGGGAAGGCCGATGAACTCAGGGCATGGTTAGTAACATGGGACTGGGATATCATAGCAATTACAGAAATATGGCTCACGGATGGGCAGGACTGGCAGCTTAATTTTTCAGGATACAAATGGTACAGGAAGGATAGAAAGTGAGGCAAGAGAGGAGGGGGAGTGGCATTTTTGATAAGGGACAGCATTACAGCTGTGCTGAGGGAGGATATTCCCGGAAATACATCCAGGGAAGTTATTTGGGTGGAACTGAGAAATAAGAAAGGGATGATCACCTTATTGGGATCGTATTATAGCCCAATAGTCAGAGGGAAATTGAGAAACAAACTTGTAAGGAGATCTCAGCTATCTGTAAGAATAACAGGGTAGTTATGGTAGGGGATTTTAACTTTCTAAACATCTACTGGGACTGCCACAGTGTTAAAGGTTTAGATGGAGAGGAATTTGTTAAGTGTGTACAAGACAATTTTCTGATTCAGTATGTGGATGTACCTACTAGAGAAGGTGCAAAACCTGACCTACTCTTGGGAAATAAGGCAGGGCAGGTGACTGAGGTGTCAGTGGGGGAGCACTTTGGGGCCAGCGACCATAATTCTATTTGTTTTAAAATAGTGATGGAAATGTATAGACCAGATCTAAAAGTTGGAGTTCTAAATTGGAGAAAGGCTAATTTTGACAGTACTAGGCAAGAACTTTCGAAAGCTGATTGGAGGCAGATGTTCGCAGGTAAAGGGACGGCTGGAAAATGGGAAGCCTTCAGAAATGAGATAACAAGAATCCAGAGAAAGTATATTCCTGTCGGGTTGAAAGGGAAGGCTGGTAGGTATAGGGAATGCTGGATGACTAAAGAAATTGAGGGTTTGGTTAAGAAAAAGAAGGAAGCAGATCGAGTGAATCCTTAGAAGAGTATAAAGAAAGTAGGAGTGTACTTAAGAGGAAAATCAGGAGGGTAAAACGGGGACATGAGAGCGCTTTGGCAAATAGAATTAAGGAGAATCCAAAGGGGTTTTACAAATATATTAAGGACAAAAGGGTAACTAGGGAGAGAATAGGGCCCCTCAAAGTTCAGCAAAGTGGTCTTTGTGTGGAGCCTCAGAAAATGGGGGAGATACTAAATGAATATTTTGCATCAGTATTTACTATGGAAAAGGATATGGAAGATATAGACTGTAGGGAAATAGATGGTGACATCTTGCAAAATGTCCAGATTACAGAGGAGGAAGTGCTGGATGTCTTGAAATGGTTAAAGATGGATAAATACCTAGGACCTGATCAGGTTTACCCGAGAACTCTGTGGGAAGCTAGAGAAGTGATTGCTGGGCCTCTTGCTGAGATATTTGTATCATCGATAGTCACAGGTGAGGTGCTAGAAGACTGGAGGTTGGCAAACATGGTGCCACTGTTTAAGAAGGGCGGTAAAGACAAGCCAGGGAACTATAGACCAGTGAGCCTGATCTCGGTGGTGGGCAAATTATTGGAGGGAATCCTGAGGGACAGGATGTACATGTTTTTGAAAAGGCAAGGACTGATTCGGGATTGTCAACATGGCTTTGTGCATGGGAAATCATGTCTCACAAACTTGATTGAGTTTTTTGATGAAGTAACAAAGAAGATTGATGAGGGCAGAGTAGTAGATGTGATCTATATGAACTTCAATAAGGTGTTCAACAAGGTTCCCCATGGGAGATTGATTAGCAAAGTTAGATCTCATGGAATACAGAGAGAACTAGCCATTTGGATACAGAACTGGCTCAAAGGTAGAAGACAGAGGGTGGTGGTGGAGGGTTGTTTTTCAGACTGGAGGCCTGTGACCAGTGGAGTGCCACAAGGATCGGTGCTGGGCCCTCTACTTTTTGTCATTTACATAAATGATTTGGATGCGAGCATAAGAGGTACAGTTAGTAAGTTTGCAGATGATACCAAAATTGGAGGTGTAGTGGACAGCGAAGAGGGTTACCTCAGATTACAACAGGATCTGGACCAGATGGGCCAATGGGCTGAGAAGTGGCAGATGGAGTTTAATTCAGATAAATGTGAGGTGCTGCATTTTGGGAAAGGAAATCTTAGCAGGACTTATACACATAATGGTAAGGTCCTAGGGAGTGTTGCTGAACAAAGAGACCTTGGAGTGCAGGTTCATAGCTCCTTGAAAGTGGAGTCGCAGGTAGATAGGATAGTGAAGAAGGCGTTTGATATGCTTTCTTTTATTGGTCAGAGTATTGAGTACAGGAGTTAGAAGATCATGTTGTGGCTGTACAGGACATTGGTTAGGCCACTGTTGGAAATATTGCGTGCAATTCCGGTCTCCTTCCTATTGGAAAGACGTTGTGAAACTTGAAAGAGTTCAGAAAAGATTTACAAGGATATTGCCAGGGTTAGAGGATCTGAACTATAGAGAGAGGCTAAACAGGCTGGGGCTGTTTTCCCTGGAGCGTCGGAGGCTGAGGGGTGACCTTATAGACGTTTACAAAATTATGAGGGGCATGGATAGGATAAATAGACAAAGTCTTTTCCCTGGGGTCGGGGAGTCCAGAACTAGAGGGCATAGGTTTAGGGTGAGAGGGGAAAGATATAAAAGAGACTTTTTCATGCAGAGGGTGGTATGTGTATGGAATGAGCTGCCAGAGGATGTGGTGGAGGCTGGTACAATTGCAACATTTAAGAGGCATTTGGATGGGTATGTCAATAGGAAGGGTTTGGAGGGATATGGGCTGAGTGCTGGCAGGTGGGACTAGATTGGGTTGGGATAGCTGGTCGGCATGGATGGGTTGGACCGAAGGGTCTGTTTCCATTCTGTACATCTCTATGACTCTAAATGGATATTGCTGCAGGGTTCCAGGTATATGGAATTTCAAGGGGAAATCTTTTGATGTCTGCTTCATTGAGTCTTGTGCAGGATCTCCATCTCCAACTCCCATCTCCACTTCAAGGGCAATGATTTGCCCATTGGAAAATCCAGGCCAGTGTGTCAAATTATTAGTGCCAAACCAAACTAATGAAACAGGCCCAAACTAGATACCTTGGGAATGAGATGGCCTTCACTGATGACAATGTTTAGATCTCAGGAGATGCAACAGTGCAGTCAATGTCAACTCAGATGAGTTCTTCTCTTTATTATCTCACCTTCCGCTTTAGTATTCATAATATTCAGTTTAACTTGAGCAGCATTTGACAGAATTCACTGCTGTTCTGCATGACAGCCTGATAGAATGGCTAGGTTTTGAAATGCCCACAGCAAATGCATTCCACACATGAACAGAAATAAATACACAAGCTCTGCATTCTTCCAAATAAACACATCTTGTTGTACTTATTCAATGTGCTGTGGAGAAAACGCCATTCAGTGGTAGGTCTGGGACCACAAATAGTTCAATTAGGTTCTTTATGGTTCACTGTAAGTTCTGGACTTCCTTTGCTTTTGCTGTGTACATTGCAACCAATGATAGATTAAACAAGGAAAAAATAATAAAACTTATCTCAGACAACTTTGTTCTCTCATCAACATAGCCACAGGAATTGTGAAGTAATAAAGCAAGGAGAGATATAATATTGGTGATCTATAACTAAAATACACAGTTTCAAAATACAAATATTCTCCAGTAATATGAGCAATTCGCTTCGCTGCTTTTCGAGTTTGCTAATGAGCTAATGAGTTGTGTGCAAGTGAGAGTACAAGGCTTGTTAATCATTATTCAAATTAGCTTTCTCACCAGTGATCCAAAATGGAGCCTGTCAGTTAGTTAATGTTAAACACCTGTTTCCTTTATTATGCCAAACATTCACAAAATCAAAGAGTTGTTATGGTGCAGGAGAAGGGTGTTTGGACCATTGTGTCAGCATTGGCTCTCCAAATAAGCATATGATTTAGTGTCTTCTTCTGCTTTTTACCCACATCCTTCACAATGTTCCTATTTAAATAATCATCTCATACCTTCTTGTAAGCCAGACTGAACCTGCTCTCCACCATAACTGCAAGCACTACATTCCAGACCGGAACCACTCCTTTTATGGAAAAGCTTTTTCCACAACAACACATTTGCCTCTTTGAAAATTTGAAAGACACTAAATCGGTCTCTTCTCATTCTTGATTCAGGAATAATGTCTCTCTATTTTATGTTTTGCACTTTGTTGAGACTTCATAACAATTGAGTGGCTTGCCAGACCATTTTGGATGCTATTTCGAGTCAACCACATTGCTGTGGGTCTGGAGTCACATGTAGGCTAGACCAGGTGAGAATGGCAGATTGTTTTCCTGAAGGTCATTTGTGAACCAGATGGATTTTGCTAATAATTGACAATGGTTTCATGGTCATCCATAGATTCTTAATTTCAGACTTTTTTAAAAATTCAAATTCTACCATCTGCTGTGGCAGGATTCGAATTTGGGTACCAGACATCAGTTGAGTTTCTGGATTAATGGTCTAGTGATAATTGCCTCCCCTTAAGTCCTATACTATTGAAGTCCTATACTGTCCTCCTCACACATTACCATACATCCAGGTTTTGCATCATCCACAAAATTTTGAAATTGTCTAATGCATACCAACATCACGATCACTAAAAACCAAATTTTGGGGAAATCCATTATAAAACATGCTCCACTCAAAAAATATCTATTGTTCGTTAGTCTTTTTTGAATCAATCAGCCAGTTTTGTGTCCATGTTGCTCCTGTACTTGTTATTCCATGAGTTACAGCTTTTCTCAAATGTCTGTGTGGCACTACATTGAACACCTTTGAAAATCCACATATGCCACAATAACAACATTACCTTCATCAACCCCTTCTTTTACCTCTTCAAAAAACAACTCCAGTATTAGGTAATCATGATTCGCTCTGCTGACTCTCTGTTATCAACTCATCTTTTTCCAGGTAACAACTAATTCTATCCCAAATAAATGCTTTAGGAATTTCCCCAAGAGTGAAATTAAACTAACTGGATACCAAGAATAAATTTATCAATTAAAAAATTACACCACAAAAAATGATTTTCAAATATAGCCCATGAAGTTTTGTGTTATCAACATAGACATGGGAGCTAACTTTATGTTGATGGATGGTGTCACTAAAGTGTAACATGTAAATAAGGAAACGCCGAGATGATTGTGCATAGATGGGAAGTGATGTGCTGACCATGGAAGTAGATCACAGATAATAGGACGTCAAAGTGATTGATGTGATTGGCAGAGGTGAAGGAGGATAAAAAAGGATATTCTGAGAGAGCGGCATCACATGGTATGCAATGGTAACGTTGACATAGTTTGTTTGTGTATTGTATGCAAGGAGTAATCCAGAGCAAGGAATTCAAAAAGAATGGCGGGAAGGGTAGACATGGTAATGACAAGCTTGAGAGAAGACCAAGAGGCTAGAAAGTGGAAAATGGGAAGTGATTGGGGGAGGGCAAGGTTAGAAAGAGGCGGAATTGGTCTTCTGAAGAATGACTCATGACTTAAAGTACCACCCTCTCCCCAACTTCAAGAGCAGAATGAGAACAGGGATTAATGACCATTTTTGCTTTGCCTTCTATTTGTTTTTCAGATGCTGTTTGAAAACAGTGCAGTGAAAGAAAATCAGGCCTAAGAAGTTTATTATCACTTTTTAAACCTGCTATTCTTGTCTATTACCATTAAGCTAAACACACAGAAGAAAATATGGTCTTGTATTCTTAAATGATGGTCTTGACATTTGCACTTTATGGGTAATTGTGGTGTTCCACTTCATTCACCAGAATAAATTATAAACAGTTATACACTCCTATAAAGAAGGCTGCATTACATTAGACTAACTATGATAAATTCTTGGCTGTACTCAACAGTGGAAAAATGCATGCATATGTGAATGATCACTTTAGGCTATTTTATGTTTTCCTTTTGTAGAAATTAGAGCTGCACATTCTGCTAATGTCATTACAATTGGTTGAATTATAAAAATAAAGTAAGAATTGATTTTGTTAATTTTCAAGATACGTTGCTGGTGAACTGACAGAAATGGATCAGAGAACGTTCAACTCAACCAATTAATATGTACAATCATGCAAAACTACCAACCAAAAAAAGACACCTTCAAAATTGGACTGGAATAAAATTGTATCACGGGTTTGCAGATGATGAAAAACTTTATTGAGACACGATTATAGAACCATAGTCATTATAGGAGGCCATGCTGATTTTATTTTATGGCACTTGCCTATATTTTACTAACATGGAAGAGAAGATTTTATTAACTACTACAGAAATTAAAATGCTTTTGCAAAGGTAGCAGATGTCTGTGAGAAATGTTACCTCAGGTGGAAAGTACATTAAATAATATTCTTTTATACTGTCAATGTAGCTAAAAATAACTTATCTGCCTCCCACTCAAACTTCTATTAAATTCGTGGTGCTTGCAAGTTGAGGAAGTGCTTGTCATATAAAAGGAAATTTAGGGGCTCTTGCGGCACTTTGGTAGTGCCGCTACCTTTGAGTTAAGAGGCAAGAGTTCAAGTCCCACCTGCCCCAGATTTGTGTAACTCAAAGTAACATCTCTGACAGGTTGATTAGAAATTATCTGTGGTGGAATATTTGCAGTGGTGTGCATAACTGCTGTGGGAAATATCAGAAGTTCTCATGTGTTCTAGTTCCTCCTTAAATCTAAAATCACACATGCCGGACTTTGCAACAAATGTAGGTTGGTCTTGATGATAGCACAGTATAAACTTACCATAGTCTCTAAATTAATGACAGAATGGGTTCCCTATCCTTTATTTGATGTGACCCAGAGATGTGGTGTTACTGTTTAAAAAGTTAGAATTCTCCTGGGGAATGTTATTTCCTAAACTCTCATTAAATTACGTTGACTGATTTTGGGAGTGACAGATTCCTTTTTGATCAGTTGCTTTTATTACATTTACAACAAGAGGTAACAGCAGATGTAGGCCATTCAGTCCATCAAATCTGCTCTGCCATTCAATTAAATCATGGTCTGATGAGATAATCCTCAACTCCACTTTTCTGCCTTTACCTCATAATCCTCGGTTCCTTAATGATCAAAGATCTCTGAATTTCAACCTTGAATATACTTAATGACCCAGCCTTGAGAGCCCTCTGTGAAAGAAATTACTCTTGTCTTAAATGGGCGATCCTTTATCTTGGGTGACTGTGTGGAGTTTGCACATTGTCTGCATGGATTTCCTTCGGATGCTCTGGTTTCCTCCCACAGCCCAAAGATGTGCAGGTTAGGCGGATTGGCCATGATAAATTGTCAATAGTGTCCAGGGATGTGTAGGGAAATGCAGGGCTATGGGGATAAGACAGTGGGGTGGGAATGGTGATGCTCTTTGGAGGGTCGGTGCAGACTCGATGGGCTGAATGACCTCTTTCCGCACTGTAGGGATTCTATGATTATTAAGGGCTTTTATTTGTATTTCTGTTTTGGGAAGACGAGGAAGAGGGATCCCATGTTGACACATTTGTAGGAGATAGCCTTAGGTTTCCATTATTATTATAATGGATGTGCCCTAACACAAGGCCTCCATGGACTGCAGTGGTTCAAAGCAGAAGCTTACCACCACAGTTTCTGTAGTATTAGAGATAAGTCATAAATGCTTGCTAGTGACATCCATATACCATGGATGCATTTTTAAAAATCTCTCGACTTAAATTATCATTAAACCAAAATGGGGGACCACGCAATATACTTATTTAGCTTGACTTTGTAAATCATTTTCTTTGCCAACCTCTGCTTTTTTTACTTTTCCTTATTCTGCAGACATGAGCATTGCGAGCAAGAACAGTATATATTGTTGGGCCTCTCACAAAGTGATGATGAGCATTCTTATTGAATCATTGCACTTTACACGTATTGAAATACTGTTACATAAGGAGTTTAACTCTGACAATGAAGGAATGGTGATATATTTCCATGTTTGGATGATGTGTGACTTGGAGAAGAACCTGAATGTACTTTCAACTGTTGCCATCATCTTTCTAGGCATTGTCACTAGGCAAGTGAAGGAAGTGATTTTAAAAAAAGTTGCTGAAGTGCATCTTGTAGATAGTGCACACAACAGACAGGTGGAAGACTGTTTTTTTAAGATGGTGAATGGGTTGCTTATTTACAAACTACTTTGCCTTGATTGGTGTAAAATGCTGTTGTCAGTTGCAACTATTCAACCACTTGAAGGGTATTCCAAATCAATCCTGACTTGTGCTTTGTAGATTGTGGAAAGGCTTTATGGAATCAAATAATGAGTCACTCTCTGTAGAACAGCCATTGGTAAATGTGCTCTGTTAGTTACTGCATTTATGTGGGTGGTGGAATTTAGTTTCTAATCAATACAAATTCCCAGGATATTGATTGTGAAAGACTGAACAATTATATGCCATTGAAAGACAGTGGAAAATGGTTGAACCTTCTATGCTGGAGATGGTCATTGCTGGTATTTGTACAGTAGGAATGTTACTTGCTTCTCCGCAGGCGAGCGAGCCAGGTTGCTGTCCAAGTGCTGCCTGTGGATATGGATTGCTTCCTTATCTGTTCAATTTCAAATTGGATTGAACATTGTGTAATCATGAACAAATAACTCCACAGTTGACCATATATTAGAGGTAGGAGTGGTTACTGATCCAGTACCTGAGGATAGTTGGACCTTTGCATATTGTCCTGAAGAACTCTGAGCTCTAGACCTGGGGCTGAAATGATTGGCCTCTGACAACCAGAAAAGCAGATTTCTTTGGGATGAGATATGATCCTAGTCATTGAAGCCCTGATCGCACTTAGCTTCAGATTTACTATGTCTTATTGGCATTACACTTGGTCAAATACTGCCTTGATGTCAAGGTGTCATGACGATGGATGAGAACCTCAACGAACATTTCAAACTTTTAATCTCAACACATGCTTATTAAAAGATCGCCGCACATGCATCAGATTGAAAATCTGGTTCGAACTGACAGAATGCCTGCAATTAAGTATTCAATGATTCTCACTGGTCACCAACTGTGGCTGTGTGGGAAACTATACTCAATGTCAATCATGGTCCTGTATAATCCCCTGGAAGTGGGAAGTAGTGTGGAACCAGTCTAATAGTATTTCCCATTTGTTTTTGGGGATTCTTGCTGCTTCCAGTCATGCTCTCATAGGCTATTAAAAATTCAACTCATTAACCCTGTTTCTCTTTCAACAAATTTTGTCTGATGTGCTGAGTACTCCTAGCCTTTGCATTTTAATCTGCATTGTCAGGCTGGGTATACTTCAGATAGAGGCTCAATTATTGGCAGTTATCACTGTAGGAATTAATCCTGCAAGATGTCGTGAGGTGCTGTGGGTAATTGTAATTTGGGCTCTGCCACTTTCTTCTCAACGAACCTAAAAAAAACCTACCAAACCAAAAATAACTTAGCAGCTTAACATGCAATTAGGCATCTCCTGAAACATACCTAAATATGGAAAACATTGTCATGTGTAAAGCTGCAATATCTGTTTCTCAGTGTGGACTTATGAGTCAGTGAATATAGGAGATAGGGATTAAGCCATAGTTCCAAGAATCATGCCCAGAATCCATCAAGGGCTAGGGATGACTGCAAACCTTTTGCATTCACTGCCTTTGTTATGTGTCTGTCTTTAAAAAGAAATATACAGAAGAAATAGGAATGAATGACTATATAATATTTAGGTTGCTTGTGCTGAGTACATAAGTATTCATTCAGGTTCCTTGCATTGGATACATGCTTGATGTGTGTTGCTTGCCATGTTCAATGAGCAACATGTGGGTCTACCTTCTGACATAGCAATATTACACAGTGCCCAGAGATATGACCATGTCTGGTACTTTTAGGATTACGTACAGTTGGCAAAACACAATGTTTCTCACTCTCTGATTGTGCACCACATAGAATGAGATGGAGTATAGATACAGTGTAAAATAATGTCAGAAGGTGAAACCAAATATTCATACACTTGTGGTAGAAACCTCTTGTAATGCAGAGGATTGTTTCAGACCTTGTCCCTATGTTTCAGCTGTAGGAAGGGAATAGAATTTGCTCTGGCACCATGTTCATGCTGCTTGAAGTTGCTCTTCATTGCAGTAACTCACATACACAAAAGTAACCACCCTCTCCTATAGGGCCTTTAAAGGCGTGCCACTGAGTACACAGTTCTCAACCTGTACCTGTCTTTGACTTATCGGTTGCAAGACATCTTTACAAATGATAACAGCTTTTTAACAGCTGTCAATGCCAGATAATCCACCCTAAACATATAGCACTTCCAGTGCCTCATATGCTGTGTGCACAACTATTAGTCATTAACTTTATTTCCTGATGTCACAATTTTTGATCTTACTTTTTTGTCAACATTTACTATTACAAATGGTTAGGTCAACATTTTCCAATGAACTTTGTTATGTTAACTGTCACAATGTAATTGCAGGCTGTGGTTACCAGCTGGAGACAGCTTAACTCTCTCTACCAGCAACATTGCAATCTCACAAATTCATTACTATTCATCGGATGACTGTGGATAGCACTACTGGCAATTTAATGGACAATCTTAATAAAGTGGCCTTACATTAAGGGGTCCAGCGGAAGCAACACAAGCATCCGCACTATCGAATTAATTAGAGTTGCAGCATTGCCATGCCGAGTCTCTGTTGCTCACCTATATATCTTTGTTAAACAAGCTTGCTAATAAATAGGTTTCTCTAAACCAGAAAGAACACATTTCCTTTCAATAATGCAACAAAATAAGTCTGTATTTCCACATTCCTGGGAGCAATTTTCTGTACAACATTTTTGATACTTCAGGTTCTTAATCAGGTATAAATATAACATTTTGTTTATCCATTTAAATTGAGACACAGAATGCTCAAAATATCTGGTGGTCATCTCCAAAACATAAGAATCATTCCTTATAAGTTAGATGTGATATTAGCCATATATGCATTGACCTATATAGTTTCTCAATTTTCACAATGCTTACAAAAGGTTACTGGAATAGTAATGATTAAACACAGCAATGAAACAGTTAAAATCAAACTTGGTACGTATTAGCTTAATGTTTATATATCTTACACAGCACTAATTAAACCTTTTCCATCTTCTGCTGAAAAGTATATTTGGGCGACATGCTTCCAATTATTATTTTAAATTCTGAATTGACAGTAACGCTTTGTTATTGCCAATATCCGCTGAATGCAGCAAATCAACATTTCTCATGTATAGCAGTAAACTGTACAAGACAGCCTTTATTCCTATTACTGTTAGATAACAAAGCCCTTTATTTATCATCCGCCTTGTTAATATTTCAGACAACTGTTTTAATTTTTGGCATTTTTAGTGTCAGAATGCAGGAGAAAAACTATACTGATAACAAATAGAACCATTGTATTCTATTGCAGTTTGCAAACCTGGCTTATCGCTGATCACAGGCTGATCTTTGTGAGTCTCTTGAGACATACAAAAATGACTGGTCAGCAGTAAATTCTAGATATCTACACAGTCATTAATTGATCAGGGTTAGGCAAGCCATTTTCAAGAATGAAATTGCCTTGATATTTATGCAAGTTTGTCCCAGTATGAACCCATAATTCCATTGCTTGATCTCCCATTGCTTGCTGAGTATCAATGAAGCGTTTTTTTTAAAGCCCTTAACACCTGTACTATTTGACCAGCAGCTCATCACAGTGATATGACTGCATGGGGGGAAGAAACCAATGATAGTGAAATTGGATTTACATTGACTTTGAAAACATTGTTAACAGGGATTCAAAAAGTGAGGGATGAAATAGTGGATTTCACTTTAGAAATCTCATAAACCCTACTTTACGTTAATTTCTCAGCTTATTTCCAGAAGTCAAAGATCCAAACTTGCATAGTGTTACATGAGCACTAGTTGCTCTTCTGTAGCACATACAAGTGCCCACTTTCATTTATGATTTTAAACAGTTTTGTTTCATTATTCTTCTGATGATGGACAACTGAATTCAATCCTTTTCTCACGTGATGTCTAGATGCATGCATTACAGCAGGTCAGAGTCAAGAATCTTCTCTAGTGAATGGAAGAGCTTTGAATTACACTGAGTATAATAGTGTATCAGTGCATAAGAGTACATTTCAAAGTGCACAATTTTAAAATAAAAAAACTTTATGTATCAGGATAGACCTATTTTAGGTCAAGAGCTTTTGAGGCACTTCTGATGTAATCAAATTATGCAAAATGCAGCTCTGTTCTGGATGTAGGTTTGCTGGCTGAGCTGGAAGGTTCATTTCCAGACTTTTTGTCAACCTACTAGGTAACATCTTCAGTGGGCCTCTAGGCGAAGCACTGTTCATGATTCGTGCCTTCTATTTATATCTTTGGGTTTCTTTGGGTTGGTGATGTCACTTCCTGTGATGTCATTTCTTGTTCTTTTTCTCAGGGGGTGGTAGATGGGGTCTAACTCGACGTGTTTGTTAATAGAGTTCCGGTTGGATTCCATGGCTTCTAGGAATTCTCGTGCATCTCTCTGTTTGCCTTTTCCTAGGATGGATGTGTAGTCCCGGTCAAAGTGATGTCCTTCCTTATCTGTATGTAAGGATACAAGTGAGAGAGAGTCATGTTGTTTTGTGGCTAGTTGGTGTTCATGTATCCTGGTGGGTAGTTTTCTGCCTGTTTGTCCCATGTAGTATTTGTTACAATTTTTGTACAGTATTTTGTAAATGGCATTAGTTTTGCTTCTTGTCTGTATAGGGTCTTTCAAATTCATTAGCAGCTGTTTTAGTGTGTTGGTGGGTTTGTGGGCTACCATGATGCCAAGGGGTCTGAGTAGTCTGGCAGTCATTTCTGAGATGTCTTTGATGTAGGGGAGAGTGGCTAGGGTTTCTGGATGTGTTTTGTCTGCTTGTTTGGGTTTGTTGCTGAGAAATCAGCGGACTGTGTTCATTGAGTACATATTCTTTTTGAATACACTGTACAGGTGATTTTCCTCTGCTCTGTGTAGTTCCTCTGTGCTGCAGTGTGTTGGCTGGTTGAAATAATGTTCTGATGCAACTTCGTTTGTGGATGTTGGGATGATTGCTTCTGTAGTTCAATATTTGTAGTTCCATATGTGTTGTTTTCATGTAGATGCTGATTTGAAGTTGCCCATTGGCTGTTTGCTCTACTGTGACAGTAGGAATCATGAACAGTGCTTCGCCTAGAGGCCCACTGAAGATGTTACCTAGTAGGGTGACGAAACATCTGGAAATGAACCTTCCAGCTCAGCAAGCAGACCTACATCCAGAACCTCAACCTGAGCGACAAATCTTCTTAAAACTGGCTATGCAGCTCTGTTTTTTGTAAAATCTATTGTGGAACCAATCTCAAGTACATTAAGTCACTTTTAAATTGAAAAAGTAGTCCATAATGTTTATTCATCTGAATATAGGATGAATAATATGACTGCAGGGCTCAGGACTTTTCCGATTTATTTTTCTCAGCAGTGGACAACCTGGGTGCTGCAAGAATCAGCACTACCTAAACTTGAAATCCTGGCTTTGCATTATACACCCGTGTAACATGATAATATGAAAGCACCAATTCAGAGCAATTGAATGAACAGAGAGACACAGTAGCATTTGCCCATATCACTGAAGAACATTGCACGCAGGTAATACTACTCATGCAGAGGAAGGAAGGTCAGCCATATAGTGTTATATAATGTTAGCAAGGCACATCTAATTATATTAATATGTCATTACATACTATCACACCTCAGTGCAAGAATCTTGACTGACTTGCCTTGTCCTAGCCTTGGAAAGTTGACACCAAGGAGAAAGTGAGGACTGCAGATGCTGGAGATCAGAGCTGAAAATGTGTTGCTGGAAAAGTGCAGCAGGTCAGGCAGCATCCAAGGAGCAGGAGAATCGACTGAAGAAGGGCTCATGCCCGAAACGTCGATTCCCTTGCTCCTTGGATGCTGCCTGACCTGTTGCACTTTTCCAGCAACACATTTTCAAAGTTGACACCAACTGTAGTATGTCAAGATATCAGTGACAATGTATCCCAGTGCATAGCATTCTGCTCTCATAATGGTTATAAATTCTGGTATGCCATAAATATTTTTCTAGTTTTAGTGGTGTCAGTCATTCTTGTAAAATGTCTGGGAGCCTTATTTATCAGAGGCTGATTCACACTGCCGTATATATCTCTTTCTGCATGTTCTAGGATGAAGCACATTAATTATATACTAGATAATCATACCTTTTATATGAACACTATTTAAAACTGAGATTCTGTGAGGGGAAGTGAAGCTTAATATAAATAGTAAAGCTGCTTTATTTTGTATGGTTTAAAAAAAAATTGTTCAGAGGATGTGATTGCTGCTGACAAGACCAGAATTTATTGCCCATCTTTAAGTGTCTCTGGAAAGGTGATGGAGACCTGCCTTGAACCTTTCTTATTTAAATTCACTATTGTAACTATCTGCCTTGTATGCTTGCTTATGTTCCCCCTTAAAGGCGTCCATACTATTTGCTTCAACAACGTCTTATGGAAGTGGTTTCTACACCCTCACCACTCTTTGGAGAGAGAAGATTCTTACAAGTTTTTCTATTTAGAAGGCACAACTCCAAAGATCAGCCATGATTCTAGGTGTGCTTGGGGATGCTTGAACCCTAGGTAGGGGATTTATTTATTTAATTTGTAGCAGGCAATGGGAAATGGAGATGCTATCATGCCTTTCTAGTTGTGTCAGTAGTTCCCACTTCTGAGAGTACAGCTAACAATGTGTCCGAGCTGGTTGGCCAGAATCGGAAGCCTGCCCTTAATCATACAGGGCTTGAGGTTAATTTTTAATTGCCCTTTAGACTCTAATCCCAACATTTGTGAATTCCTCAACCAGCTGTACATGGAGAACAGGATCAAAACCCAGCAACACAAATTTTGCCCACCTGTCAGGCCTCAGGCTGTCTTTCACGGACTGGTGGTGCTAAAAATCTATATCCCAGCAAAAGTCATGTCTTACGGAGTGGAAATACAAAAATAAAATTCTGGTCATAACTTTTTAAGATGTGTCATGGCTTTTAAGTGCTAATATGCTGAGACAGATGAAGCTCTGCATTCACTGTCAAAAATCAAACCATTTTAATTGAAAATAATTGTCATTTTGAAAAAGAAAGACTGTGCCATTTAGACTATGAAGACTTGAGATTGAATCTCTGGTTAGGTTAAGTTGTCTAACTTTAATCAGAGATGAAATAAGCACTACATCTGACTTTAGATTCAAGGTGGTAAAAAATCATGGTGACTACTGTGGTATCCCTATCCAATCAACAGTGCTGGAAGGTACATGTGAATGTGTGACAAGGAGGTAGGATGGACCTGAGTCTAAAAGACCTACTGATACAGTCTTTGCTCATACGTAAACAATAGCCATAGTATAAGACGGTTGCTGTTCTCCAGGGGACTTCAGTCTCTCATGAATTAGCACTGTCAGGAGAAAAGTGAAGAATAAAAAGGAGTGGAAAAATAACTTCTAGACCAATGCAGTAGCACAGCAAGTGACATAAACTTTGATCTTTCCATTCAAATATAAAAGTATGAAAATTTGATAATAAGCTATATAAGCAAAAGAATTTGATCACAAAAATGGCCAAAATTTGGAATGTATCCACCTAAGACTAGTTATCCTGATGCAGCTAAACCAAATTCTTGCAATTTGGCAAATTTGTATCAAAGTATATGCATAAAAATCAATGTTATGTCTATGAATATATCATTTGAGCAATTCACTCCAGACATAAGATTTTGTTTTTAACTGTAAGGAGTTCAAACTTTGAGATTATTTATTTGCCTCACCTTGTAACTGGAAAGGAATTATTCTAGATTATAGTCAAAAACCCTAGTGGACAAAACTGAACTGGGAAAGGCCGAGGAATAGGATATCTGCTGAATGTCTTAACTAAGGTATAGCACATAGCATTGAGGACTAAGATGATAATTTGCTTAAGGTATAGAACAGGCATCTTCATACCACAGGAAATGCAGCAAGTCACGGATCAAATGGCCCAAGTATTTCATATATAGGATAAAATGCTACTATATACATCCAATGTCTGCATGGACACTCCACATTGAAGAGCTTTGTAAAGTTGCAACAGGATTTTTATTAGTTTTTATAATTCAAGCCCTTTCTAGAGATTTGCCCATTTTTGTGATCATGGATACTTTGCCTCACTTTGTATCTCATTATTAATACACTTGATCTTTTTTTTACCTCTCCCTGTTTTAAGGTCCTCCTCAGCCATATATACAGCCAGTGCAATATGTATCTTTTCAATTCTAGGTGCCTTCAGTTCACTAGTGAGTATCTCAGAGTTTAGAAGTTAAAAATTTAATCAATGAGCTGGCCCATTGGTTCACTGTGTTGGTTTTTACACTGAATGAAGGCTATTAGCACTGCTGATCAGGTGTGTGTCAGGGATCACTTAGTGGGATCATCATTTACTAGTATCCAGTAATGCTCCACTGAAAGCTGCTCTCATAATGGCCACAGTCAGTTAAAAAAAAACTATCCACACTGTAACAGGAAGATCAGATTGTAACAGCTGTGCTGTACAATTGAACTCTGCTGGCACAAATATTCTTTTATCTTCCTAATATTTCTCCATGGTCATCTGGAAGAAGACTTCAAGTTTGCTCCACTTGCTTCAAATGCCGATTGAAAAGAGCCCTACATTGGGAGAAGCAATTGATGCACTCATTTCCCCAGCTTTCTGCACTACACACACACATTCAGACAATAAGTGGGTACTGTGACTAGAGCAACATACACCAGAGAAACACAGTACAATAGCACCATTCTGCAACCTTTGATGAGAGGTGTACCTTCTTCTTTCCAAGACTTTATGTTCTCCAAACACCTTCCAGAATCTTTCAGTGTTTTGCTGAAGTCACAAGGATTCACGCATTAATTGTTCAGTTCTACAGTCATTAGTTAAAAGCAAAACTTTACAGAAAATGGTGGGAGAAAATACCTGTCATCTTGTAATTTGAATTACTTTGCTACTGAGAACAAACACACATGATTTACAGAAGGAATTACTAATACATTGCTTGGAGTTGGATAGTTCCAGGAGAAATGCCAAAATCAGAACCTGAATCTTTACAGTACGTTTATTGACTTGTTCAATCTTTGACACAAACAACCATGTGAACCTTTGAAAGATAACGGAGAAATTCAGCTGCCCTGAGAAATTAATCACAATGGTTAACAGTTCCATGAAGTTCCACTCATGTGTGATCTGGATGACAGTGCCTTATTCCCTCATTTATGAACTTTAAACTGGATTGCGTGCTCGCTCCAATCCTCTTCAACTTGTTTGTTTCAAAAATTAGATTAGATTACATGACAATGTGGAAACAGGCCCTTCGGCCCAACAAGTCCACACTGACCCGCCGAAGCGTAACCCACCCATACCCCTACATTTACCCCTTACCTAACACTACAGGCAATTTAGCATGGCCAATTCACCTGACCTGCACATCTTTGGACTGTGGGAGGAAACCCACGCAGACACGGGGAGAACGTGCAAACTCCACACAGACAGTCGCCTGAGGGGGGAATTGAACCCGGGTCTCTGGCACTGTGAGGCAGCAGTGCTAACCACTGTGACAACGTGCCGCCCATGAATGATCTCTGATGCTTTTGATGATGGTGATCCTGGCTTTGGAATCAGATTTTGCATAGATGGGAAGCTGCTCAACCTGAGACTGCTGGAGGCAAAGACTAAAATGTCCAAAGGGCATGTTTGATGATTTTCTGTTTGCTGATGAGTGCGCAACAGTTCGAAATTAAAAGCTGGATATATGTGCTTGGACTTACTCTTTGATGCTTACAACAACTTTAGCTTTATGATCAATACAGAGAAAACTAGAAAGTGCTATACAATTGTGGAATCATATTGAACAGTAGATGTTTTATTCTGGAGTTTGCAAGTGCAGGCTAGTTGAATACAATCTGAACTCTAATTAAATTAGATTCTCTACAGCGTGGAAACACGTCATTTGGCCCAACAAGTCCACACCAACCTTCTGAAGAGTAACCCACACCCCTCCATTTACCCCTGACTAATGTACCTAACACTATGAGCAATTTAGCATGACCAATTCACCTGACTTGCACATCTTTCGATTATGGGAGGAAACCGGAGCACCCAGAGGAAACCCATGCAGACATGCGCAGAATGTGCAAACTCCACACAGACAGTCACCCATGAGCAACCAAAGGAACATTCTTTTGATTTGATCAGCCAAACTCCAGGACATATAGCCAATGAACCTAGCATCACATCCACAATGAAATTTATATACAATGCTGCTCAATTGTGAGATAGAACATCCTTATGGACTGATGGCAGCATCCTGTTAGTAGAAAATACCACTCACCCCAGTCTCTGCATAGCACTTGTTGAACAATCATAAGTGCGCTAATGACTACACTAACAAACATATTAAGACAACCAATCAAGTTGTGACATGGCTCATTTATGCTGGCTAGAAGTGATATATATTCATACAACACGACCTGTTCTCTGCAAACAAAGAAGGAATATGCTCTATCCTTGTGTCTTTTTAAAATCACCCAGGAACTGACAGAGCCTATAGCTCACCATTGCGGAATCTCTCAGTTTATCAGATTTAACTTGTCAATCAATCAGTGCCCTTTTCTCCTATGTTATAATTTGTTTATGAAGTTTAGCATTCTTATATTTATCCCGATTATTGTAAAATGGAAAGCTTTCATAATATGTTTCTAGTTTCAGCAATATTCAAGTTTTTCTATGACCAAGTGACTGTAAAACAACATTCACATTTTTAATTTAGGATTTGCTTCAGGAGAAATTTAAATAATTTTGAAACTAGAGAGAGCGTAAAGTAACAGTTTTAGGGAGGGAGTTTCAGGTAGTAAGGTTGAGACGACTGAAGGTGATGCCATGGATTGTAGAGCAAAAGGAAATTAGGAATAATTAGGAATTACTGAAGCAAGAGCAGCTTCAGCTGAGTAGAAGAAGAGGATCCGCAAAAGACAGTTGTGTTGTGTGTGAATTGGAATGGGACCAGCATCCTTGGCGGGGGGGAACATTTGCTTGTGCTGTTTGGAAGGAGGACAGGGGAGCATGTGACTGGAACGGTCTCTTTGATCCAGATAGAATGCTTAGCACGGAGAGGTGAACAGCCAGATTTAGAAATTTCGAAGTGTCAGCAACTGAGTCAAGAAAGCTAAGACTTTATCAGTGAATTTGGCAAGTTTGGATGGTATTTATTTTAGTACTAGGTGTTTGATGATCAATGTAAATGAGTTGCGGTTACAAGTTAAAACATGGGGTATGATGCCACTATTGTCACTGAGACATGGTCGAGAGAGGGACAGGACAGGCAGCTTCCAAGCTACAGGGTCTTCAGATGAGATAGGAATCGAGGCAAAAGAAGATGAGATATCACAGTATTGGTCAGATAATCTATTACAGCACTAAGGAGACATGACATCTTAGAAGACTGCTCATATGAGGTAGAACCTGAAATATAAAAAGGAGCAATAACATTCCGGGGACTGTATTGTCGACCCCAAAACAGTCCGAGAGAAATAGAAGGGCAGATATGTAGGCAAATTTCAGAGAAGTGTAAAAATAACAGGGTAGTGATAGTGAGGGATTTCAACATTCCCAACATTAACTGGGGTAGCTGCAGTGTAAGCTTTAGAGGGTGTGTGATTGCTCAAATGTATCCAGGAAAGCTTCTTAAGCCAGTATGCAGATGGTGCGACAAGACAGGGGGATAGTCCTCATCTTAATTTTAGGTAACAAAGCCAGAGAATATAGGTAGGGCTCTAAATGAATATTTTGTGTCAGTATTCACTGGTGAGAGGAACAATGTGGGTATAGAAATCAGGGAGAATGACTATGATATATTTTAAAAAGTTATCACAGACAGAGAGGACGTTCTGCTGGTTTGGCAAGCTTAGAAGCAGATAAATCAACAGAATTGGATGAAATATATCCCAGGCTGTTAGGTGAGACAGGGGAGGAAAAATAATATCCAATCTCTTTGGCTATGGGAGAGGTACAGAGGACATTCAATGTGGTCCTGTTATCCAAGAAGGAAGGGATAAACCAAGAAACTAGAGGCCGGGCAGTTTAAGTTCAGCATGGGGAAACTATTGGAAGCAATTTTAACAGCATTAGTTTGTACTTAGAGAGGTAGAGATTAATCAAGAACAGTCAGTATGGTTTGGTTAAGGGGAGGTCATGAATGACCAATTTGAGTGAACTTTTTGAACAGGTGACCAGGTGTGTTAATGAAGGTAATGCTTTTGATGTAATCTACTTGGATATCAACAAGGCTTTTGATAAGGTCTCAAATGGGAGACTGATATCAATGGTAAAGTCCCATGGCATCCAAGGTAATTTGGCGAATTGGATCCCAAATTAGCTGAGTGGCAAGAAACAGAGGGTGATGGTCATGTGTACTGGTCCCTTAAGGGAGCAGGATAGCAAAATAAGATAGTTAAGAAGGCATAAAGGATGCGGGCGTTTATTAGCTGAAGCACAGAGTTTAAGGGAAGGGAGATTATGCTGGAACTTTATAAAAAATTGGTTCGGCCACAGCTAGAGTATTATTGTACAGTTCTGGAATTCACATGAAAGGAGGGATGTTATTGCAGTGGAGAGGGTGCAGAGGAGATTTGCCTGGGTTGGAGAGTTCCAGTTATTAGTAAAGATTGGGCAGATGGGGATTGTTTTCTCTGGAGCAGAAGAGACTGAGGAGTTACATGATGAGATGCATAAAATTATAAGGGACTAGATAAAGCAGGCAGGAGGGGAGATCAGTGATGGGGGCGTAGAGTTAAAGTTATGGGAGGTGATGAGAATTTTCTTTTCATTTGGAAGGTTTCAAGAATTTAGAACGCACTGCATGTAGGGGTGGTAGAAGCAGAAACCCTTATAACATTTAAGAAATACTTACATGTGCACTTAATGATGCCAAGGCATACAAGGCTTTGGGCCAAGTGCAGGAAAATGATATGAATGAATGATTTATTATCACGTGTATTTTACAGTGAAATACAATTAAGTACAGTGAAAAGCTTTTAATTGTCACCATAATCCGGCGCCATTTTGATAGTTTAAGAATAACAGAAAATGAAAAGATATAGCTTAAAGAGGTTTACCTGCATAGGGGTTCTGAGTTGACCTAGAACTACCACTACCTCACCAGACCCAACTAACTTCGAAGTTGCTGATCCTTGGCACTTTCTTTCACCTCTGGACTGATTGACCTTTGCCATCGCCTCTGCCAGGCACACCAATGTCGGAGGCTATCAATGCAGTTGATGTTGCCATAGTACCTTCTTGCCACTGCCATTGCGGGACCCTAACAATGATGAAGGTGCTGATCCTCAGGTGCCATCTTTTGTCAGTGAGCTAATCCCAGCGGTGTTACCTCAGGGTGTGTTCACCTTCACACTGGGCTCACTCTCTCTCTGCTGTTGGCAAGACCACCCAGTCAGGTTTCACACACTTTCCTAGTTTCACTCGTTAATTTAAGACATTTAGAAGGAGAATGCCATGATCTCTGATTATGTGCAAATTTCCTTTTTGGTGACTTTCTGTTTTTTTTAACTGACTTGTACATAATATCTCTACAATCTGGGCAGTCCTAATTTTCTGTGCAGATTGCCAACAATGAACAGGCCAAATTAATCCAGCTGGAGTCACAGTACTTACAGAATACAATGTCCATTTACTGTCAGATTCGGCACATAGTCTTCCATTTCTACTGAAATATTTTCTTTCATCACAGCGCTGGTAATGATGTAATAATTCCCAAAATGCATTCTCTTCAAGTTCTCAGGATGCATCCTTTTCTGGAACATGGATCCCCATTCATAGCATCTCTTTCTGGAATTCATCTTTATTGTTGCACATGAAGAACACCCTAGCATTCAGTATCTGATACTGTAAACGTTGCCTGTGAAACGTGTTTTTACAGAAAGGGATCTTCAAAACATAATTTGATGGAATTATGCCACTAGATTCTAAACAGATACACATGTTTAAGAATTACCTGACCATACAATTGGTATTTTGTGGTGCCAACAATAAAACGCAAACTGTCCGGTAGACTGGAAAATACACTGTTTCTCCACACAAGGGAAATGAAAGCTCCTCAGACATTTTGCAGTAGTATAGCCTATCTAGGCACCATATTTTTTTGCATACTCGACATTTTAGTCTTGAAGCTCTCATCAGCTCTTTTCGGATATTTGCTGCTGGGAAGCCATTAACTCCTTCATTCTCTTTCCCATGTTGATACAAGCCACTTGACATAATTAAACAACAGTAACGCAGTTATCCCATTATCGTAAGTTTTCTTGTCACCATATTTTTCAGAACAGTCCTCATTCCATCGATAAAATGCAAAAGGGATTTTGTCCCTGCTCCAGCTTCTGTTTTGCATTTGTGGCAAAATTAACTGCAGTACCTGATTTGGAAAACTTTCATCAAGCTGGCTTCCCCGTCAGCTGTATTGTCCACTTACACCAGCCCCTCTCCTCCCTCTTTGTTATCCTGATTAGAATAGTCAGGCAGTTTTGGCCAGTGCAGAGTCTGTGGGCCAAAGGTCTTTTTTCTCTGCTGTAGGCCTCTATGACCCTCTGATGACTACGGATAAGATCTTGAAGGAACAAGAGATATTTACAAAGTTATGAAGGAGAAGCTAATAGATGGCTTTCTAAACAAGAACAAGGGTTTTTAATTCAGTGCACTAAGGAACAGGGAATTTAGTAAAAACACGATTGATAGTTCAAATGAACGCGATATGGCTGGAGAAATTGCTCATGCAGGATGCAACTTCTCAGGCCAGGAAGAAGGAAGTTCAAGAAATTAACAATATATTTTGTATTATGCATCTGATTCATTAATTATTGAATCCCAGATCAGGAAATACTTGGTTCACAGTATAGCCATTCACAACTACATCACCACTTTGGTGAATTAATGCATTACGTTGAATAGTTTTTTACATGGTGGATTATTTATATAATATTGACTTGTGGTTTTGCTGCATCGTAGAAGGAGAAACTTCCCTCAGGGCTTTTCCTGAAAGTTACTGTGCAATTACAGCTCTACAGACAATATCAGAAATATCAAGCATTTTATCAACTTGCCCAGTATTTCACATGCTGTGTGAAAACATTATTCAAAATTGATTTTCATCTCTTGATTATAACAGCATGCATGTATGCTTTGCAAAGTAAATTTTGGCATGAAAAATCACTTCTTCTTTCTCAAAGGACATGTTATTTATTATTTAGTTTAGTGGATTCCCAATATTTTATACTGGCAATGACAGAGATGGTTAACTGAGTTGGCTGGATGGCTGGTTTGCACTAAAGAGTGATGTCAACAATATGGGTTCAATTCCGACACTGGCTGAGTTCACCTTCTCAATCTCATCCCTTGCCTGAGATACGGTAACCCTCAGGTTAAATTCACCAGCAGCCGTTGCTGTCTAATGATGGGACAGCTCTATGGTCGGCTGGACTGTGACAACTAATACATTTGCAATAGCATTTCTCAGCCTTTTTGCTCTCCAAATCATTAAAAATAAATAGCAACTTATTTTAAGGAAATTCTTTCTCCTCTCTTCAATTTTCTTTCTAACTCCATCCACTTAACTCATGCTGACATTTGGTTGCCAATACACTCCTAGCAAAGAGGTTAGTCACAACATAACCCCAGAGCCCGGGACATGGAAGACATCAAGGCCCAATAACCAGGGCCTAGGTCTCAAAGAAGCTTGTTTGGGGATGGGGCTGTTGTCCTTGGGCTGGGGTAAACCTGCTGTCCTCAGGTTCAGACCGGGGCCAGTAGCAGTGCCAGGGCTTGTGAATTCTATGCTTGGCTCAATTTTTGCGGCTTGAGAGTAGGGTATGTGAATTTTGCACAGATTAAAGTTAAGTTGCACCTTGTTCTTATCCAGTCACCAAAAGCATTCTCTAGCTGTGGTAACTAAAATGCAAATTCAATTAGTGAACTAGACTTCCTGTTGAGTTTGGGAAATCAGGCAGCTTTCCAAGTTTGGAAACCTGAGTCATCTTCCCATACTCACCATAGTTGTTTTTCCTGGAAATTGGATAGCCAGGCTTCCCAAGACCTGAAGCAAAGTCAATGTAGTAATGGTGGTGAATTGAGTTGTTAGAAGGGCTGCGTAGGTTGGCTGGGTTAACAGCCTAACGCTCCAAATAAAAAAAAGTTCTTAAATCCTTTAAACCTCATCCCAAACTTCCATTACCGATGCCCTCTTGGCACCTCCCCTCCCATCACCATATACCCTTCACCTCCCCTCACATTTCCTTGCTTCTTCTGTGTCCCCTCATAGCACCCATCCCTCCTCCATGCCTCCCAAACATGCTAGGCAATCTGATATTTCTCATGCTCCCTCTTAGCTCTCTCAAATTTGCCATGCCTCCTCTAAAAGTCTGCACCTCTCATGCCCCTGCATATTCCCATTTCAAATTCCATATATCGTCCTATCCCCCAATGTCCTTTGAAAGCTCCCATGTCCCAAGTATCCTCCAAATCCTCTCACCCTGTCCCTCAGGGTATGTTTGAATTGAATGCAAAAATGTTTAAGAATCTAACTGAGCTGTCACATGCAAAGACACTTCCTACTAAGTAAACCTTCTATCCATAAAACATCAAAGAGAGATAATCCTTTAATGACATCAATATGGTCAATAAAATGTGAACATAGTGGTTCTATATCTTTTGAAACCAGTAGCTTTCATCATGGTTCCAGAAATCAATCAAATTTCAGGAAAATGTCAGCATCTTAAAAACAGGAGTCCAGTGAAACTGAAATACACTTTTATTAAGCTAAAAATGGTGTTTCGTTTCCATTTCAAAGCAGTTTGTTTATCAATTAATGCAGTGTACTGGTGCTTACATTTTCATTTGTTAACATTCCACGAAAGGAACATTTTTTTGCAATACTAAAGATGGCTGTGCATTAAATTTCAATCTAAAACATGGCAATAAAGTTTCCCAGAACATTTTCCGACTATCCTGAATGTATTATGGCACTTTTTTGTTCGGAAAAGTATACTTATGTATATCAACAGTAATGGAATGATCAACCTCTCTTTGCAGAGCAGAGACATGTAATCAATCAGTGCATTAAAGCACATCTACAGTCCAAAATAGTCTAAGAGTAACATTTAAAGGAGTCAATACATTTAACAGCTGTCAAAATATGGTCTACTAATCTTATCTATTGTTATGAAGTTGAAGGTGTGTACTGTACCTTTAAGAGAAAGTGATTGCTGCTCTCAACTGAGAGATTACTTGTGTATATGACTAGATGTCAGTCCCAGAGTGTACTGGAAAATTGAAAATATGTAACATTTGGCTGAGAAATGGATACCTGAGTTTTGGTTACTGTTTTAACAACAATTCAAATTTGAAAAATGTGTTGCTGGAAAAGCGCAGCATGTCAGGCAGCATCAAAGGAGCAGGAGAATCAACGTTTCGGACATAAGCCCTTCTTCAATTCAAATTTAACCAGTTTAAATTATGCCCCAGGATACTAAAACCCAATCGAGTTTGAATGTATTGTTTTGCCAACATTGAATCAATGAGATGATCCGACGTTGGGGGATATAAAATGCGAACATTTTCAAAATTGGTCAGAGAGTAACTGCCGTAGAGACAGAAACACAGAGAGCTAATTGCCCATCTAACATCTTGATCTCACAGAAATTAGAAAACACTCTCTATCAAAAGTATCTTTTCATATGAAACATACTCACAGTAAAAAGAAAGAAGACGAAAGAAGAAAGACACAGAAAACGATAGCTGCCGTGTGGTTTTGAAATTAAGTTGATGTAATTTTAGTAAGTGTCTTATTGGAACAGCATTTTATTATAGAGTTGGAGGCAGATAGTAAGCAGTTAAGAGAAAGGGGGGGGCTTAGGGTTGTGAATAGTTGTTGTTTAATGTTCACTTTTAGAGTTAAAAAATAAATTGTTTTCTTTAAAAATAGTGGATTTTGGAGGCTCTCTACCAACAAACAAGAACTGGTATGAACTGAATTTAGAGTTGAAGAGTGTGGTGTTGGAAAAGCACAGCAGGTTAGGCAGCATCCAAAGAGCAGGACAGTCAATGTTTCAGGCATAAGCCCTTCATCAGGACTGAATTTTTATCAAAGGAGTCTGAAACCAGTTAGACATGAACAAACTGGAATCTCCTGTTTGATTTACATGTTTATGAGATGTTCACATATATAGAAAAAGAAAAATTGCTTATAACCATCTAGCTTGGAGATAATTAACCCAGGCTTGGGAATACACAAATGAGCTAAATTTCAGACAACTGTTTTGCCAGAGCTGGGAGTGGAGGATTTGTACCCAGAGCTGGAGAAGATTTGTCTCACGCTCTCAGGTCTCTCAGAAAAAACAAAAGCCAGACACTGCAAGTTATACAAACATCAGAAAACCAAGAATACACAGATATCTGCAATATTGACTGTTGCCATTGACTAAGGATATATCTAACTGGCTGTAATCTCAAATTAAAATCTAACACTTAAAGAATACAATCAGGATTTTAAAATGCATATTATTTTACCTTATTTTTGGTTCTGGATGCTATCCCCTTTTTAACTTTACTTGTCTTTGTGTGTACATGCTTCTGATGTTACGTTTTTATTATTTTTCTTGGGGTTAACAAGCACAGTAATAGAATTGCTCTTCCAGTCATTCGAGAAAATGTGTAATAGGCTTCCTATTGTTTCTGATGAACCAGATAATGGCATTTTAATTGCAAAGAGGTATGGTTGCATGATTTTAAAAAAACACTTTTTCTGCAGCCAACTGAGGAGAATTAAAAAGGGGAGAGCCAATTCACCCCTTCCTTACTTAGTTTTAACATAGTTCGTGTTGGAATGCTCCAGACTCCTCAGCATTCTTTCTCTAGTGGTCACAAACTCGCCAACATTACTGTTTGAGATGATTTGTAGACACCGGTGTGGGACTGGGGTCTACAAAGTTAAAAATCACACAATACCAGGTTATCGTCCAACAGGTTGATTTGGAAGCACTCGCTTTCAGTGTGCTGCTCCTTCATCAGGTGATCAGATGCACAATCACCTGATGAAGGAGCAGCTCTCCGAAAGCTAGTGCTTCCAAATAAACCTGTTGGACTATAATCTGGTGTTGTGTGATTTTTAACTTTATACAAGGTCTGAGATGCACTGCAAATTTAAATTTTCAGTCAAAATTCCTCAGGTCTAATTTCTTGAAGCCATTCACCTCTCATTAGAAGTCAAAACTCCAGTCTCCTGTCTTATTTTTTCCTCTTAGTGCTATTGAGTGCTACAATATTCTTTCATATTGTCTTAATTCTCATGCTAGTGCTGCTCACTGCCAATTTGTGTGGTGGGTACAGTAGCTGCAGTACAAAAATTAATTTGCTAGGTTTGCTAATATGGTTGCCAGGCAATCCCATCTGCAATTTGCTAATCCGTATGGCTCAGTACAGGATGGTGCATTTTGCTTGCATTTCATAGGGTAGGACATTGAGGTCTTCTCCAGGTTTTAGGTACTTCAAACATGCCAACACTTCAGTCAGTATTGGGCAACTACTGCACAGTTGGAGAAGGTACCTGTTAGATGAGAGATAATCTAAGACAAATTCACCTGGTGTCCTGGGGAACAAGATTTCATCACAAGGCTCTATATGTAACATTCTTATGTACAAATTGGTGCAATGTATTCCTACGTTAAAATAGTTGCTGCATCACTGCATTTGAAATGATTTTCTGAGATACATGATCACGTGCTATCCAAGTACAAGATTTTTATTTTCTAAGTTTAATAAAGTTCACTTTCTTCACCCTCTAGTTTATCCAGCAGAGCACTGTTGAGAAAGCAACTACGATAAGGTATCTCTGCCAATGCTGCAACTGATAAGAGGTTACAACATGTCTGGTTTGACTTGTGCTTTTAATTTTCAATCTGTCCCTTTGGATAAAAGCCCAGACTTTACTTACTAGTTTGCCTTTCATGGTCCAGTGATGATCAAGAACCCATGCGAGAAATTGGGCAGAATGCTGCACCCAATCATTCTGTTTCATAGCATGTTGCTGAAATAATGTGATGTTCCATTGCATTTTACTGCTTTACTTTTACAGGATTCCCTCCTCCACAATGGAGGTACTTGGCCCTTTTTGTATACAGTAATTTAAAAAAAAAGTCTTAATCTTATTTTATTTCGTTAAGGCTACACATGTACATTAACTTGTTCTACCTTTGTTTGCTTTTGCATAAACTGAATGAACTAGACTGCTGGTTTATCGGTTTATGCTTAAGACAGTTTCTCAGTGACCTTTGGGTATTTGTGCCACCAGTTACATCCACACACAGATTGTGCTTACTTTTTGAAAATCCCAATTCAAGTTTACCAAGTTTGCCAAGACCCATTCATTTAACCACTTAAGATAAATTAAAAAGCAATAAGTGTTTTCTAATCATCATTGAACAGAACTCTCATACTTCGGCAAATTGTATAATTCCAGTCAATACTTTTAAGCAGTGGACAAAGACAGGCCATTAAAATGGTCGCTGCAAGTCATGTAGCTATAGAATTTGAGTGACAAATAGCACCTAATTTCAAGTGAATACCAAATAAAAAATGGACATTCATAGCCATTTGGAAATTCACACATCTCCTTGTTTATGGATGGGTCAGAACAAAGGGACAGCAGAATCCCTAGATTGTCTCTTTCCAGGGTTGACTCACAAAAGAGATCAAAGTTCAATCTAAGTGAATGGACATGACCAAGCTTCTGTGATAATATAATGGTTTTCCCATCCAAACTAGACTCGGTGAATGTCAAAGATGTTAAGCAACACAGGACATTTGAATCAACTTCAGAATTACCTTTTTTTGTAAAAGGACTTTGAACTTTTAAAAACACAAACAGATCAGCCATGATCTTATTGGCTGGCACTGCAGGCTCCAGGATCTGAACGGATTACTTGTGCTCCTATTTTGCATGCTTGTATACAAGCCATAAAGCCACCTGTTCATCGGTCAGAAATTAAGATTATGAATTAGCTACAAGTCACCAACCAATCAAGGTGGTTAACATTAATACCTTGGCAGTGGAAGATTCCAAGAGAGAAGGACTCCCTCAACCTATTCTAACTTGAAGTATACCTCAAGCTAATCTCATAGAATGTTGACTACAAGAACCCACACAAGTGCTGTGAATCCTTCACTTCACAAGGTCCTCACTTCAACTTTAAAGCATCAACTGAATTCAAGAAACCAGGCCTGCCCATGGTATAGAGGCTCAGTTAAGCAAAATAATTCAAACTGCTATATTTTTCTGGCTCTGGCTGACTATGGAAGTGAGAACAACTGTGTGAGACATCACAATTAAATCAAATGAAATGTATGAAAATAAATACCTATTTTATAACTTTCAAGAGCTAGCTGGTGGAATGATTTAATTGTGATATGCACATCAAGGGTGAGAAAACTCACACCTGTTTCACACAAAACATTATGATTGTATGCAGAAGAGAATACATAAATTATATCCATGGCAAAAGCACTGATGTAAATGAAATATAGCAATGATAAAACATCCATTACTTAATACTTTTGTCATACTTACATGGAACTTCATCTAGAAAATGTTCACTCATACCATTGCCAACATTGAAACAAATTATCATGCACCTAAAACATTACCATAAATGTTCAGGTCCCAAGAATGAAAAAGGAAATAAAACAAAAAAAAGACTTTGCAAGGATAAAGTGGGTAATTGCAATAGTTAATGAAGAACTGAGTTACGCCATGAAGGAAGATCTCAGGTTTGAACTGCAATATATACGTTGCTCAATTTCAGCTTGACTCGCAGTAAAATTATTACAATTGGCCTTAGTATCCCTTAGTTATAGAAGTTAAAAATAATCAAGATGAGAAATAAAACATTAAAACCCTCAAGTCTCTACTACCACTGAATGAACTCATGGCTGATCTGTATATTAACACTCTCTACCTCCATTACTTCAGAACCTTGTCATAGTTTTACCTAACAAAAATCCATCAACCTGCTTGGAACATTTCAACTAGTCAGGCTTCAAGGAGGTTTTGGGACTCACTATCCACCACATACATTTATACACTGCAAGAGGACAGAATGGAGATAGGCTGACATGGCTGACAATTGTGGAGTAGTCTGGAGGTGCTTACTGTGAAGAAAGACTGCTTGGGTATCTTTAGTTTATTTTTAAACAAAAATACATATTATTTTAAAATTTGACAATGTGGAATTGGGAGACTTCCAACCTAGTATTTTTCATCCTGTTGAATCGTGCGAAGAAAACATGCAATCAATATTTATTACAACCCTTTTGTGAAGGTGTTGGCTCTAGATGTGATACATCTCTTGGAGTATCTCTCTTCACTCCAAGAGACTGATATCTTGGTTACCCTTTAGGGGAGAAGTGTAGAGTACTGAAGTGTCAAATAAAATTACCGGAAAGCTTAATGCAGACTATAATACATTAGTATCGAGTGCCTTATTATTTATGGAGAGTGTGTGCTACTGCTATATTTTGTCATCTTCCATCATGTAAAATAATTTTTCTCCTGTGCTACTTCATTTCAGTAAAGCCTAATCAAGTTGACATCTACTGCTGCTGGGTATATTGGCCCTAAAAGAGTTCTTAAGCAAATGAAAAATATTGATTCCATTCCTGAGAGTCCTGGTTCCAATTTTCTAGAGGAAATTAAATCATGTATAAATCAACTGTCAGGCTCAAACCTACCAGGAGTGAAATGTTACTTCCACTAAAGAAAAAAAAGGAAGTCTCTGTTACATTGAGGACATGCCAAGAGAAATAAAACTTTGCCGAAGCCAATATGAAAGCTATTTCAGATAATCAAAGTGGGTTAGAAAAGGAATCATATACTGTCTGACAATTTACACCCAGGCTATGGTTATTGAGGAAAATAAAAAAAAGATTTTTAGCCATATACCAGGAGAATATATAAAATATGATTTATTTGATAATCATTTATTCATTTCAAATTGCATTTTTAGGGGTTAATGGCTATAGACAAATTGTTAAACTGTGCTTGTGTGATTTTTTTAAATATACTGTTGTACCTTATGGTGGTAGCAATGTGGGTTTAAACACTGAAATAATTTAATCTTGAAATGACTGGTGTTCAGTTGGCTAAAGGAATTGTTAGCAAGTGCTTTTCCTGAATTCAGTGCTGTCTTTTCCTGTCAGGCTAAGTGACTACTGCCGGTCCTATAATTTGATTTGGATGCTTATGATGGGGAAAAGCTTCTCACAGTCTCACAACAGTCATCTTGACAGAAGCAGTTTAGGTCATGAGTTTTCCCAGCACAGTCACAAAGGAGAGGAGTTAAGGACCTTTGCTATACTTTATTTGATCAACAGAAGCACTGTATCGATTTATAACAAAGAAAGAAATCTTGGATATGGTTGATTAATTTTTGAAGAACTTACTAAAATACTCCAATAAATATTACATCAGTATCTAAAAGAACAGTACTTACTAAAGAAGATATGGTTACACAGAAACAGGAAACAAAAATTATGTTTTTATGTAGTGGCTATCAAACCCAGCACTGCCCCAAACACTTCACAGTCAAGTGACTTTTCAACTGTAGATCCCATTATAATGTAGGAAATGGAATATAACTAGATGATTCAATTTTGAGTTCTGAAGTTGGTTTAACTATTTGGACTAAAAGGTATAGGGAACAAAGTTATTAGATAATGGGCTGACTGGCATATCGAACTTAGAACATGTAATAAGGCTTTGCTGAAAACCCAGAATTCCATTAGTCTATTGGAACCCATACATACAAAGTAAAACACTATTTGTTTGGCAGCTTTTTTCTTAAATCTATTTGGCAAATTGCTCAATTTTTATCTTCATACTAAACAAAGTTTTGGTTTGGATTGTAGTTTCCACTAGTGATGCTTTAAAGGTCTGGTTGGCTGCCACTTGTGTAGCATTTTAATAACAGGTGCTTTAAAGGAAGTTTTGATTTTTATAAGCATTTCCACACATGGAATTGTTACATAGAGTTCTGTTTCTCGGTCATGTGTAAATTGAGTGAATGGGCATGTAAATGCTATGAGATGGCATGGACAGTACAGGAACCATGGTGGAAGGTTGGCTGAGGGTCATGTAATGGCATGGATGGAGCATGGAAGTAGTGGGGCGGGGATGTGATGGGTGAGGGCTGGAGAGTCTAATATTAAATTAAATGACTGGTATAATGTCAAAGCAAACAGAGATAAGCCTTTTAACTAGCCCTTGCCTCAACACACTGAGGCCGACTCCAAAGTTGTTAAGGATGGCAAGCCTGACTCCATCCCACCTAAAATGATAACTGTACTTTGTGAGGCCCATTTTCCTTAGATAGGTGCACTGAGGTGAATTTTCTTGACTGCAGCCGCCCATCTTCTAACATGAAAATCCAGCCCATCATTTGAGATTATAGGTACAGACATATTTCTAAATGTGGTCTGCAAAAGATTGGCTTGCCAATGACATTCCAGGCTACAGATTTGGATTTCTCCAATAGCATTATCTTAGTTGCACCTATCAGAAATCATTGGGTAGGGCTTTTCCAAGTTAAGGGCCTGATCTCTGGTGTGGTTTTGGGCTGTGTTTAAAATCTGTGAGGCCCCTTGCATCTTTGTTTTCTATAGTTGTCATGGCCTAACTGGTCAAACTTTGAAAGCAGATTCCTGTCCTGAAAAAACAAACCAATGAAATGATAGATTTTTAAACTGAAAAACCTGGCAGTCTGAACAGCTAACCCTGCACCCCCCCACCCCAAATTTCAAAGGATTCCAGTCTCCCTGCTCCTGCTCTTACAAGTCTTCCCATTCCCTAACATACACAGGTCATGGAAATTTTCAAGCCTTAAAATGAAGCCACAATGAGAAAAGGTTTGGAAAGAGCTTCATTGGTTAATTCAAACCTAAGTGTCTTTTTCATTGATATATGATACATAAAAAGATGGAGCAACCAGAAGGTCAACCACAGAATTGTGATCATTTCTACCTGTATAGCTTCCATTTAATGGTTCCAGTGCAAGGAATACATTACAAAGACAACAGAATTTGGCCTTTTTTGAAAATAGTGAAAAGTTGAGAAGCAGCCCCTTCAAAGAGCTGAAGAGAGGCTGCAACTTTTCATATTGCACATTTTCATGAATTATAAACAACTAAATCGCATACTTCCTCGGAGTCTGTGAAAGTATTTAAAAATGAAAAGCACAAGACCATTCTGTCTCCACCCAAACAACAATGTGCAATTATAAAGTGCCTTCACTGTAATAAAACACCCAAAGGCACATCACAGGTTACCAAACAAAATTATATTTTGTTATAAAGTATATTAGGAGAGGTCAGAAGCTTAGTTTAAGGAATAACATACAGGAGAAGATAGTTAAGAGTTCTTGGGAAGGAATCTTCCAGCTTAGGGGTCTAGGCAAGTAAAAGCAAAGCTCCTGTCAGTGGAATGATAAAATTTGAGAATTTGTAAGAGGCCACATTTAGAGGAAGACGAAGTTGAGTAACTGAAGGTAGTTACAGACAAAGAGAAAGTGTGGCTATGGAAGGATTGAAAATAAATGAAAAATTTAAAATTCAGGCATTGTCATGCTGGGAAGTGAACAGCAGAGTTTTCATAGCTTAAAAATGTATTGCTGTTAAAAGTTATGGAGAGTGTAAAATGGAAAGGTAGCCAGGACAACAGTGGAACGATTGAAACGAGAGTTTTAAAAAATGCATGGATTATTCACATTTTACATAGATGATTTGGATTTGGGGACCATGTCTAGGGTGTCAAAGTTTGCAGATGACATTAAGATGTGTTAAAAATCATACAACATCAAGTTATAGTCCAACAGGTTTATTTGGAAATATGAGCGTTCAGAGTTCTGCTCCTTCATCACCCTACCCCAGTCCAGCACCTCTACATCATGATTAAGATGAGTGGTAGAGTAAAGCTTGAGACAACTGTGAAACTTTGCAGAGGGACATAGATAGTTTAAGTGAGTGGGCAAAGGTCTGGCAGATGGAGTACAATGTTAATAAATGTGAAGTCATCCATTTTGGTAGGTATAACAATAAAAAGGACTATTATTTGAATGGTAAAAAGTTGCGGCATGCTGCTGTGCAGAGGGATCTGGGTGACCTTGTGCATGAATCACAGAAGATCGGTCTACAGGTGCAACAGGTAATTAAGAAGGCAAATGGAATTTTATCCTTCATTGCTAAAGGGATTGAGTTAAAAGCAGGGAGGTTATGTTGCAGCTGTATAGGCTGCTGGCGAGGCCATACCTGGAGTACTGCGTGCAGTGTTGGACTCCTTACTTGAGAAAGAATGTACTGGCACTTGAGGGGGTGTGGAGGAGGTTCACTAGGTTGATTTGGGTTAGGGGTTTGGGTTATGAGGAGAGACTGAGTAGGCTATGACTATAATCATTGGAATTTAGAAGAATGAGGGGGGATCTTATAGTAACACATAAAATTATGAAGGGAATAGATAAGATAGAAGTAGAGAGGATTTTTCCACTGTCGGATGAAACTAGGACACAAAGACATAACCTCAAAGATAGAGGGAGCAGATTTAGGACCGAATTGAGAAGATACTTGTTTACCCGAAAGCTTGTGAATTTGTGGAATTCCACATCTAGTAAAGTGGTTGAGGTTTCTTCATTGAATGTATTTAAAGCTAAAATAGTTAATTTCCTGAACAGTAAAGGAATTAAGGATTATGGTGAGAAGGTGGTTAAATGGAGCTGAGGCCATGAAAAGATCAGCCATTGAATGTCAGAGTGGGCTTAAAAGGTCAGATGGTCGACTCCTGCTCCTATTTGTCATGTTTTTATAGATCATTTGTGCAGTGAATGAATTGAGGCAGTAGTACAGGACTCCTATTTTACAAAGGTGTCTTAACTGGTCCTGATGAAGAAGAGGCTATAGAGTCAGTCGCTCAGTTCAGGAGTTGCCAAAGTTTGAATGATTGTCTTTATCAAGAGTCAAGGGTAGCTTTATTTGTCATTCCTACCATATACAAGTGACACTGTAAAAATGAGACAGGACCAAGGTGTTACTTGGACAGCACAAAACTACACGATCATATGCAGGGCTGCATAAAGTGCAGAAGAAGTGCAAAAATGCAAGACAGCACAGTAATTCCTGACACTTCAAGACAATAGGCAGAGTGGTATACAAATTACAGTGTAATAGAAGAATGATAATTAATAAAATATTGTTCTAGCAGCAATTCAAAGTTGTGTAAACAGTTTCAGATGGAATAGAGTCTGATCATACAGTGTTAAGGAGCTTGATGGCCCGGGGGAAGAAACTATTGCACAATCTGGCCGTGAGAGACCAAATGCTCCAGTATCTTCTGCCTGATGGCAGGACGGAGAGGAATTTGAGTGAGGGGTGTGTTGGGTCTTCTACAATGCTCTTAGCCTTTCGGATGCAGCGTGTGGTGTAAATGTCTATAATGGAGGAAGAGGAACTGTGGCTGTCCTCACTATCCGTTACAGGGTCTTACGATCCGAGATAGTGCAATTCTCGAACCATACAGTGATGCAGCAGCTCAGAGTACTCTCAATGAACCCGCTGTAGAATGTGGTGAGGATGAGGGTGGGAGGTGGGCTTTCCTCAGCCTGCTCAGGAAGTAGAGACGCTGCTGGGCTTTCTTGGCTATGGAGCTGGTGTGGAGGGACCAGGTGAGATTCTCCGCCAGGTAGACACCAAGAAATTTGGTGCTCTTCACGATCTCCATGGGGAAGTCATCGATGTCCAGCAGAGAGTGGTCATTCCATGCCCTGCTAAAGTTAATGACCATCTCTTCTGTTTGTCCATGATATGCACCAGTCCGTGAGCTGCTACATCTCCTCTCTTATGCTGACTCGTTCCTGCTAATGAGACCCAATTACAGTCGTGTCATCAGCAAACTTAATGATATGATTTGAGCAGTGGACTGCTGCATAGTTGTGTGTCAGCAGGGTGAGCAGCAGTGCACTGAGCACACAGCCCTGAGGGGCCCCCGTGCTCAGTATAATAGTGTTGGAGTTGCTGTTCCCAATCTGGACTGATTGAGGTCTCCCAATCAGCAAGTCCAGAATCTAGAAGACAAAACTATAGCTCGCACTTGGTCTTTATTGAACTGGCTGTAAGATGAGTGCCTGCAGTGAGTGATTCTAGGTCACTTAATTATGGTAAACCAGGAGACACACTCTCACAATGAGGCATTTCTATTCTCAACATCTCCCCTTTATTGTGATTTTCCCAAGTTACACTATGCGCACAACTGCTGTCATGAATTAGCAGTTTGCTATTCTCATCAATCTCAGCAGACTCATTGCACAAATAAAGTTTAATCTTATAGAGGTCTGCATGATGTGGACTATGATGAGAAATGCAGCAGAAGGGTACACAGGTCCAGTGATGTCCATCTCGCATTAGGAACAACTTTGTGCGTTCTTTAACTTATGGGTGTTGATTCTTGCTAGGCAGCAGTGAGTTACCCATTAACAGGGATTATTGCTTGTTAATGACCTGATTAACTGTCAATCTCACTTCAATCCTACTAGATACTGCAAGAAAAGTGGATGCTGAGAATTCTTGACATGAAAATTAGAGCAGATATCTGGCAACTTTATCTAGCTATGTGCTCCAAAGGACCTTAATAGTAGACGCAAGGCACCAACGTAGAATATTACAGGACAGTACAGGTCCTTTGGCCCTCAGGACATGCTTCATGGGCACCGGCCACAGGCCACATGGACTCTGTATCCATCAACATTGGCATCTGTCATGCCAATCTCTGAGAACCCAAATGGCACATCACTGATCCACTTGCAGTATGCTTCTAAACTTGAATGCTGCACCTTGGGGTGCAACGGCAGTGGTCATCGTAATTTTGTGGCAAGGACGCTGTTCTCTCAGGGGTACGCATCCAGTTTCTGGATGGGGCAAGGCTGCATTTCCAGCCTAGTTGTTTGCTTTCAGAGTGCTCACTCATTTTGAGCTTACTTGGATGCTATCAACATTTCTGTGTTGTGTTACCTTACCTTTTGCACTTTCTCTATAAATACCAAGCTCACAATGCAGTTGTATTGCCTTGCTATTTAACGCAGACATAAAGTCAGAATGTTTGTCATGGTTGTCAGCAATCCTCAGTCAAGAGAAATAACTTTGACCACTAGCCACAGTAGGTCAGGACTGCCTCTGATATCAGTCCAGGGGCTTGGACACGGTCCGTTTAACTGCTCAAGGCAGTCAGAATCAGGATTCTCTCCTCATAAGGGGTAAGGAGCCGAATGCTAGGCAGTACATGAGCCATCCTGACTCTTCCTGCCCTAATTGGGGTGCTTTCCTCATGGAATGAGAGGTAGGCAAGTATTAAGACAAATGAAAGCGGGTGGGATAACTGTTAGCTTTAGTGTTGTTGGAGAAGGGTCCAGAGTGAGTGAGTAGACAGCATTGTAACAGCAGAATTAGTGGTGTTGGGTTTGGGGTGGGTCACACCGAATGAGGGAAGTTGTTGCAAGCAATTACGCATGACCTCTGATGGAAGGTGCATACATAAGTAGAGTAGCATAGATAGAGTGAGTGTGAGGTCATGGAGGGAGGATCGAGGCAGCTACACTGGAGGAGTGGAGAAGGTCAGTGACCTTTTTTCTACATTGCTGTGCATTCTGCCAGGCAGCTGGGACTGTATTGATACAGGTGGCAACCTAAAATCAGACTGACATGGTCTGATGATCTGGCCTCCACTGCTGGTTATAGAAGATGAGGACATCATATCCCTACAACCCCTTGTTGACCAGGGCCTTCAGGTACCTGCCAATTTTCCCTTGTTTGTCGTGCCCGGACAAATATCAGGAACCATGCAGGCTAGCTGTGGACTAACAACACTTGCCCAGATGCATAACAGCATTTTTAAGATGACACCAATGCCAGGGATGTGCATCTGGTCTGGGATAGCCTGGTAGTGGTAAGTCATTCTGGGCATGGTGAGTGGTCTCCCTTGTCTTTCATACTTGATCATTTGCTTGAAGCAGATAAAGTGTGTTTGCCATACAAACTAATGTAGGTGTGAAGTTGATGTCGCATGGTGGCATATAGTGACATGTCCACCCCCTGAACTGTTCAACACTTCTCACCATTACAAGCTGTCTGCCTCTCCCTTTCTCAGAAAGGCAATGAAAGCCACAAAAGCTGCAACCTGTAAGTTAGCATTAAAGACCCTGTGCACTAAGAAAATAATGTAAAGTAGACAGAGGCTGGCAAACTCCAACTAAGAGTAAAGTAAGCTGGCATTAAGAAAGCAGATAATGCAACCTGTGTAGACTTATGAGATTCATTTGTAATCCCCGCACTCAAAGCAACTAGGCAGAAGCATGCAAGTCACAAATATCCCACTGTGCTCCACTGTGATGGTTTCATAGAGCTAAAATGGTGTGTGAGTTGGTTTGATGATGATGATGTGTGAAACTGGTGGTTTGCTGATGATGACTTGCTAAGGAGGAAGGTGGCCATGAGCATGCAAAAATGTTGCTTTGAAGAAGCAGTTGCATGATGGTAGGGATGAGCATTCGGTGAGCTGCAGCCACAAGGTACCTGCGCTGATTTACACGTTGGGAATTGGTACCATCTAGCTTCTCAGGGTTGGAGAGGGGGATTGGAATTGGCATATGCATAAAGTGAATTGAAGCTTTAATGGAATGCAAGTACATCAAAATAAGGTTGTCTCTGCTCAATGCTGAGATTCTGAAATTGTTCTTCAAGGTTTGAGTGAAGCATCATAAAAGTTTTTCTCAACATCGAAGCTCTGACTTCTTCATGCCCTTTGTAATTTCCCTCTTGTATAATTGTTCACACACCAGGAGGAAAGAGAAAAAGTCTGCCCCATGTTTGAACAGTTAGTATTATTGTGATTCCAAATGTTTACCGAATTTCTAACTGCTCCTTCACAGATTTTAAGAACCTTGTATGTCAAGGTTCTCACATAAGGTAAGGGTGGATGGCAATTAAGGTAATATATTAGGATGAATAAACAATTGAATAAAGGATAGAAAACAAAGAGTAAGAATAAATGGATCCTTTTCTGGTTGAGCTTTTGCAAGGCTAAATATTCCTGAAGAAGGGCTCATGCCTGAAACGTCGATTCTGCTGTTCCTTGGATGCTGCCTGACCTGCTGCACTTTTTCAGCAACACATTTTCAGCTCTGATCTCCAGCACCTGCAGTCCTCACTTTCTCCTAAATATTGTGACCTCAACTACTCACAAGAAGGGCTGAAAACAATGCAGCCAAACATTTTGAACATCTAAAGCATGTGGGAAAGTAAAGTGCGAGGAGAACAGACACTAGGAAAGGATATAGATGGACCAAGAGAACATGCAAAGAGGGTGCCGAGTATGGGAAATGTGAGGTTATTCACTTGTAGGTCGTGGGTGTCGTTGGCTGGCCACAATTTACTGCCCATCCCTAGTTACCTCTGAGGAGATAGCAGTAAGCTGCTTTCTTGGACTAATGTAGTACATGTGCTATAGGCAAACCCACTAGGGAGGGAATTCCAGGATTTTGGCCCAGCTACAGCGAAGGAGTGGTGATATACTTCCAAGTCAGGATAGTGAATAGTTTGGAGGGACACTTGCAGGTAGTGGTGTCCCCATGTCCTTCTTGAACTAAGTAATTGTGGGATTCCAAGAAGCTATCTAAGGATCTTTGGTGAAATGATGCAGTGCACCTTCTAGCTAGTACACACTGCTGCTACTGAGAGTTGCTGCTGAAGGGATTGGATGTATTGATAAATACTGAATTGAGAAGCTGCAGCTGTAGAAATCATTGTGAATTATTCCTGCTGTATGGTATTCATGCAATGGAGGCCACTCTTATTTTTGTGCATCAGGTTTACAGTAAAACTGGTGAACCTTGCATAAAATGACTGCAGATTTGGCACAGATTCTATAACAATCCTGAAAAAGGCTCCTTGCAGGAATTTTCTCCAACAGCTATGGAGAGGTGTCTCTAACCCTCTTCACAGTGTCAAGGTTAGTATACTCATCCACCCACAAAATACCACCATATAAAGCAGTAAAAATCTTATGCATGTACATATTGCCAAATGACAAAGCTCCTCCAGCACTGCACTTCTGTTCCTTTACTGGTTTGACTTGTAGTTAAACCAGTCTCTGATCACAAACTAGACCTACACCACTCCCAAACCTGATGGCTGTGACTGGCTCTTGGGCCAAAACATTCACATAAATCTCTCCCTTCCAATGCCCTCCAGTACCTGAACTTCAGACACCAACACTTCAATAGCTCTGAGCGGAGTTTCTCAAAATGTCGACAGTCACTGTAGGTGTGGTTGTCCAGGATCTTTATGCTCTCTGCAAACCTTCATACATTGTCTGCGTTGCCAAACCTATCTGCCTCTTCTGATCATTTTTTCCTCGTGTAACTAAAATTGTATTACAGTTAGGGATTATTTTTAAGGTGCTCTAGTTCTTGATCCTTTGTTTTACATTGCGTTATGTCTTTTGTTTATCAGCTTTTTTTATCTCAAGTTTTGTATCTTATTGATATATCAAATCTGAAGTAAGCACCCATTCATTGCTTTATTTAATATTAAACTTATCCTCATGGATTGTTCAATGAAAAAGCTTAATAATACATAACACATGATTAAGTCATTAGTCAAGTGAATTACTTAACTGTACTTCTTGACACTACCATTTCTGATGTCCCATTTTCAAGCTTGCTACATCACCTTTGCATTGTTTGTTTATCACTTTATATCTGTGTCCTCATGTTCGTTTTTTTCTGAGCAGCAACAACTTCTTCCTATCCACTGTGTCCAGCCTGCTCTCAATATCAATCTATCATCATAACAGAAGTTTTTCATTCCTGGGACAGTTTTGGTAAATTGCTTCTGTATTTCATACATCTTTCGTATAATGTAGCACCTGCAACAGAATACAATACACTAGCTGAGGTCAAACAAGCATCTTCCTGCAATGACAGAGTTGTTCTACGAGAAAGGTTTGGGTAGAATAGGTCTTTGCTGTCTGGAGTTTAGAAGAATGCCAGGTGGTATTGTCGGTACCAAGGGCAATGGTTGTAGGATAAAAGGTCAGTCATTTTGAAATGAAAGGAGAAATTCTTTCACATACATCGGTGAAGTTTTGGAGTTCAATGGATCGACAGCTATTCAAGGCTGAGAACGTTACGTTTTTGGACTAAAAGTCTGAGGGTGGAAAATTGGGACTGACTTTGACGATCAGTCGTGCTCTTATGATTACATGGAAAATGATGTTTTGTTGATGGATCTTGTCATTGAGGGGCAACAAGTAGATATTTTGCAAACTTTTTAAATGCTCAAGTTTATCCATTGAAGATTAATGCCACAACCATTGCCTGCCATCTTTGGGCACGATTTAAAAGATGGTTAAAAACTATAGTGTGTTTCTGGATCAGAACTTTCTTATTTTGTTCAAAACCACTGTTACATTTGGGCTTTTTAAAACTTTATTCCATGTTAACAAAAAGTTCTTTTTTTAACTTTTTCAGTTTATAAAAGTTATTCACTTAAGCTTAAAAATACACTGTTCAGAGATGGTCAGAACACTAACGAGATGTTATCTCCATTATTCTTCACAATTATATATCATTTATTTTAATTCTAAGATAACTCTCTTCTTAAATTTCACAAGACTGCTATCATTAATCCAAGTTAGCTTAATTACCTTCAGGATGCTTTTCACTCACAGGAAATCATCCAGCTGGTTTATGCAAGCCTGCAGCAAACTCACTGTCAGCATGAACTGATAAGCTGTTCCAGAGATCAACTACTCTTTACAAAAAGAACTTCCTCATGCCTAATATAATTTACTGCTTTTGTGACTCGTACTGGTGTCTCCTAGTCTTGCTCTGTCTACCTAGCTCAAATACCCTGTTCTTCATTATTTTTAACAACCTCTCATATTTCCTTGAAATAGCCTTTTATCTTGCGCTGCACACCTCACTCGTCCAGTTTTCAATGCTTATCATGATAACTAAATTGATTTGGAGGAGCCGGTATTGGACTGGGGTGGACAAAGTCAAAAATCACAACACAAGATTATAGTTCCACAAGTTATGGTGACTAAAGGCACTTAAACTAGGTAATAAGTCAGTGGCCTTTCTCTGAACCTTGACTACTCAATTGACCAACAAAGATGTTCTGTATTTCACTGAAGAAATTGGATATTGCCAACACCATTGGCACATAGGATGTCCTGCTGCTACATCAGCCCACGTTCAAAAACAGCCAGGCATTGCTGTTCGCAATCATTCCTATTCCACAATGTATTCAAAGAAAGTCATGTGGGATCCTGCCTGGTCTTAACCACATCCAGACAGAATTTTACATTGACAGAATTGCAAAACCTCATTTACATTAAGGTTCAGAACTTTTGAATGAATCAAAAATCACATTGTTCACATACAAAGCTGCATTGTCAAAATCTCTGAATGACCGTTTCATCCAATGTATTTGTCTTTATCAAACCAGCAAAGAAATGCATTTTAAATGAATTATTGTAATGCCATGTGGGCTGATTATTTTGTTTCCCTAGTTTTGAGGATCACTTGACCTGAAACATTAACTCTGATTTTTGGTCATAGATGCTGGCTGACCTGCTGAGCTTTTCTAGCAATTTCTGCTTTTGTTTCAGATTAATTTGTTCTTATCTTTAAGTATTGAATAATTGAATAACTTGCTGTGGCTTACTGCTTGTATGCATTACTCAAATGTAGGAATATTCTATTAATTCATGCCTGTGTGCATTTGTCAGATTGCTTGATATTTTCCACAATGGAAACTAGAGCACGTGATATATTTGGGAAGACTCTGGCATAGTGGAAATGTCACTGAACTAGCATCCTGAGGCTCAAGTTAAAGTCTGAGGACATGGGTTCAAATCCCACCTGGTGGAATTAATCAACAAAAATATCTAGAATGAAAACTTGTTGCAGTGGGTTGGCCTTCATGGAGCCCTGAACTTGGTGGCTAAAAAGTTGGTGATGATGCGAAGATGTGGTTTAGTGGCTGGCTGTTAATCAGATGGAGTGGTATCTTTATCCCACATCAGACAGTAATCGGGTCAGGCAGAAGCATTAGCCACTTGTGGGACACATACAGTCCCCAGTGGAGAATGCACGTGGAGTTGGATGTGAATTCCAGCTGGTGCAAAACCCAGTGAGGTCTGTGAGGAGGAAGGGGGTCAAGTTTGTGATTGCCTGGGAGGTGGAGGAAGGTGTGCAGGAGAGAAGTATACAAAGGCATGGTGTTGCAGGCAGGGCAGTACAACAAAAGAAGTATCCCCTTCCTTGCCCACCACTGACCTGTGTAACTGAAATTGCAGAGCTACACATTGGCTATGAGTAAAATACTGACAGAGGAAGGATAGGCCCAAGAAAGGCCAGGCAGACTGTCTACATCTAGTAAAATTTCATACAGATCAAGAATGAAAGACTAGGTGGTGGGATGTCCACATCCCATGAAATAATAAGGACATCCTGCATGATCTACAGTAATCAATATCACACTTATGGAGCATTTATTAATTTTGGGCACATTGTCCTTTTCTAATTCACACACTGGACATGTACATCATTGGTTGGGCCAGCATTTATTGCTTGTCCCTAGTTGCCCTGAGGAAGATGGTGGTGAGCTGCCTTCTTGAACCTCTGTAGTGTGCGCGCTGTAGGTAGACTCATATTTGAATTGAATTGAATTGAATAGAATCATTTGTCACATGTATTCAATATAAAATACAGTGAAAAGTTTATACCGTCGCCATGCACAGGTGCCATTCATATTAACTTAAAATAAAAAAAAGACAACTTAAAGAGAGTCCAACTTTTCCTTTTCCACTGCAATAGTCACACTGTGGGCTTCACTAGCCCATGCCATACTGCTGCCAGAGTCTCATTCCAGGACTCTATTAGAAATGGTTTTCCAGGATTTTGACTCAGCAACAGTGACGGAATGCTGATCTATTTGCAACTTAAGGTGGAGACTGGCTTGGTGGGAACTTGCAGATGGTGTGTCTCCATACATCTGCTGCCCTTGTCCTTCCAGATGAAAATGATCATGGGTTTGAAGGTGCTATCTAAGGATCTTTTGTGAATTTCTGCAGTGCATTGTTGGTGGAATGGCTGAATGTTTTGTGGATGTAGTGCCATCAAGTGGGCTCCTTTGTCCTGGATGGTGTCAAGCTTCTTGAGTGTTGTTGGAGTTACACTCATCCAGGTAAGCAGGGTGCCATTCCATCACATTCCTGACTTTTGCTTTGTACATGGTGACAGACTTTGAGGAGTCAGGGGGTGAGTTACTCACTTCAGGATTCTGGCCGGCTCTTAGAATTAGAATTCAATTTTATCGTCACATGCACTCAAGTATAGGAATATATAAGCTCAGTGAAAAGTATACAAAGTTGTCATTCTCCTGTGCCATCTTGATTACAAAACCTGAATCTTAAAAAAATTCAGCAGCAATAAACAAAAGCCACAAAGTTAAAAGAAGTTCAGATCTCAAAGTCTAAATCTTATCTCCATAAAGGTGTTTAGAACCACCGATACAGGCACTGGGGCCTAACCGCGGTTTAGAGTCTTGGTCAGCCTGCTAGGCTTGCTTAGTTGCTGGGAGGAGCCATGTTCTTGCCACCATCTCTGAATGCTGGAGGAGCTTTGCCACCACTGCTGGCCCCAAATGCCAGGAGTATGTTCTTGCTGCTGCTGCTGCCATTGCCGCCTTCAATCGCCAGAGTGGGCTGCAACCGCTGTGGCCACCTGCCAGAAGGCTGCTGCCATTCCGTCAGCAGACCACTCTCCCTGCCAATACGGCAGTACTGCCATCTCCGATTGCTGAGAGGAGCTCGGGAGGAATCACATCTGTGGCCATTGCCACTTGATCTCTGGAAGGAACCATATCTGCTGCCGCCGCCCGAGACTGTTGGGAGGCGGCCACCATTCCACATATGGCTCAAGTTTGCTGCCATCCAACCTGTGATGTTGCAAAGGACTTCAAAGAAAAGAAAAATAAAGGTAGAAAAGAAAACAAAAAGATAAGTAAAATGAAAAAAAAGAAAGTAGATGGGAGTGGATGAGATTTGGGCTCAGACGCTTGCATGCAGCCCTACTACTCTGCCACCATCTTATCAACAATGCTTGTAGCCACTGTATTTACATGGTTAGTCCAGTTAATTAATGGTAACTCCCAGGATGTTGATAGTGGGTGATTCAATGATGGTAAAACCATTGAATGTCAAGGGACAATGGTTAGATGGTCTCTTATTGTAGATAATGATTGCCTGGCATTTGTGCAGCACAGAAGTTACTTGCCACGTTTCAGCCCAAGCCTGGTATTGTCGAGGTCTTGTTGCATTTGGACATGCCCTACCCAAGTATCTGAGGAATCACGAATAGTGCTGGTCACTGTGCAATCATCGATGAACATTCCCACTTCTGAGCTAATGATGGAAACAAGGTAATTGACAAAGCAGCTGAAGATGATTGGACTTAGAATACTAACCTGAGGAACTCCTGCACAGATGTTCTGAAGCAGAGATGATTGACCTCCAACAACCACAATCATGTTCCTATGTGCCAGCTATGGCTCCAACCAGCAGACAGTTTTCCCCTGATTCTGACTGACCCCAAGTTTTACACGGGGTTCTCGATGCCACACTCAATCAAATATGGCCTTGATGTCAAGGACAGTCACTCTCAGCTGACCTCTGGAATTGAGTTCTTTTGTCCATTTTTGAAGAAAGGCTGTATTAAGGTTAGGAGCTGACTGGCCTTGGTGAAACTCAAACTGGGCTTCAGTGAGCAGGTTACTGATGAGTAAATGCTCCTTGGTAGCACAGTGGACAATGCCTTCTATCACTTTACTGATTATTGGGAGTAGACTGAAGGGGCAGTAATTACCTGGATTGGATTTGTTCTGCTTTTTGAGTATAGGACATTTCTGGGCAATTTACCACATTGTGGAACAGCTTGGCTAGTGATGAAGCTAGGTCAGGAGCATAAGTTGTCACTGCTAGTGTCAGAATGTTGTCAGCGTCCATTGCCTTTGCCTTCAACTGTTTCTTGGTATCACATGGAGTGAATCAAAATGTTGAAGACTGGCATTTGTGATGCTGAGGACCTCTGGAGGAGGCCGAGACGAATCATCCACTTGGCACTTCTGGATGAAGATTGTTGCAAGTGCTTCAGCTTTGTCTTTTGCATTGATGTTTTGGGCTCTCCCATCTTTGCTGATGGGATATTTGTGGAGCATCCTCTTCCAGTGAATTGTTTGATTCTCCACCACCATTCACGAATAGATATGGCAGGCCTGCAGAGCTTTAGTCTGATCCATTGGTTGTGAGATTTCTTAGCTCTATCACTTGTTTTTTTTATGATGTTTGGAACACACGTAATCCTGCTTTGTAACTTCACCAGATCTATCCATCATTTTTACGTAAGACTGGTGATGCTCCTGGCGTGCCCTACTGCACTCTTCATTGAACCAGGCTTGATAGCAATGATATGGTGAGGAATATGCTGGCTATAAGGTTGCAGATTGTGTTGCAGTACAATTCTACTGCTGCTGCTGCTGCTGATGAACCCAGAGTTTTTAGACACAAGAGATTCTTGACCGTTATCAGGTCAAGACAAAAGTACTGAAGAAAGCTCTAAGGCGACTATCCATTGCAGCGCCAGCTAATGGCATAAGTCAGACACTGGAAGCCTCATGTGGTCTCTGTTGCTATTGTGCAACTAGGTTAGATTTAAGAAATCTAACTCAAATAAAACTCAGAGGATCCAAACTTTGAAGTAATTAGGTCAAGATCAGTGTCGCAAGTCAGAGAACTGGTAATATTTTGCATGCATCAATATGAAAGCTTGATGTTGAGTGATGATAAATTTAATTTATTTAGAAAAAGAATTGAAAATTTCATACAAGCATAATGTCCACCAGAGGACATTATGCTTTCTTTTATTGGTCAGAATATTGAGTACAGGAGTTGGGAGGTCATGTTGCGGCTGTATAGGGCATTGGTTAGTACAGGAGTTAGGAGGTCATGTTGCAGTGTACAGGACATTGATTAGGCCACTGTTGGAATATTGCATGCAATTCTGGTCTTCTTCCTATTGGAAAGATGTTGTGAAATTTGAAACGGTTCAGAAAAGATTTACAAGGATGTTGCCAGAGTTGGAGGACTTGAGCTATAGGGAGAGGCTGAACAGGCTGGGGCTGTTTTCCCTGGAGCGTCGGAGGCTGAGGGGTGACCTAATAGAGGTTTACAAAATTATGAGGGGCATGGATAGGGTAAATAGACAGAGTCTTTTCCCTGAGGTCGGGGAGTCCAGAACTAGAGAGCATGGGTTTAGGGTGAAAGGGGAAAGATATAAAAGAGACCTAAGGGGCAACCTTTTCACACAGAGGGTAGTACGGGCATGGAATGAGCTGCCAGAGGAAGTGGTGGAGGCTGGTACAATTGCAACATTTAAGAGGCATTTGGATGGGTATATGAATAGAAGGGTTTGGAGGGATATGGGCCGGCTGCTGGCAGTTGGGACTAGATTGGATTGGGATATCTGGTCGGCATGGACGGGTTGGACCAAAGCATCTGTTTCCATGCTATACATCTCTATGACTCAAAGTGTTGTCAAATAATGAGATAAATAAATACTTATTGGCTATCAACATGTCACTTATCAATAAGTTAGTTGTGCAACAACAATCCAACAAATCCATAATTTATATAAATATCATTCAGTTTAAGATTGGGTGTTCTCTTGGCTTCTTTGGGATTAAAGTTTGAATGAAGTCCAAACTTTGCATTCCTGTAAGTGACAATAAAATAAGTTGAGACAGTCGCAATCCAATCATAATGAATTTCGATCCACTTCATATAATTGGCCACAATTTGAGATAACTGCCCTCAATAAAGACGATGCATGGCTCATGAAGAAACAGAAATGATTAAGCTAGTTCATTGCAAGGCAGGAAAGTATGTTTTCAGTTGTAGTAGTTAAAGTACATTGTTTGGGCATGTTAGAAGGATCTTTACGATGTAGTTAGTAACTGAAAATGCCATTTACATTCATTTGCTGGTTTGCTTAATGCAGTGTTAATTTGTGCTCATGCAAAACTTTGTTGATATTATCCTAATTCACACCAGCTACTACAGACCTATCAACCCTTTGACTCTGCTGGCCTTAGTTTCAAGCTATATTTGAAAGTCTCAACATTTTCAACCTTGTGCTTAAAACCCATCGTATCTCTCTAACATTCTTTAACTCTATAAAAACTCTCCACCCAGAACTTACCATTCCTCTGCTATTAATCTCTGATGCACATTCCTTTTGTCCCACCATTGATATAACTTCAGCAGTCTCAGTAGGGACTGCACTTTGAAACTATCTTCACAAACCTTCCATTGTGCATCCCCTTTAACACAGAGATAGATAACATCGAGTGTACAGCAGTGAAACAGACAATTTAACCATTTTGGTGTTTATGCCCGACATGAACTCTTCCCACTCTATTTCAATTTACCCCACCAACATAATAACTGATTTCTTTCTCCTTCACTTGGCTTCCCTTAAATGGACCTGCCACTCATCCTATTTGATCCTTGTGGTAGTGAGTTCCACTTTTCAAGATTCTTTATACAAGACAAAGTGCCATATAAGATATTAGCATGTACAATTAAAGTGCATAAAATTGAGGATAGCGTACTGACATGGAAAGAGAACTGATTGGCAGATAAGAAACAAATAGGAGTAATACACTGATCTTTTCCCAAGTGGCAGCCAGTGACAGTGGGGTATCACAGGGAGCAGTGCTTATCCCCAGTTATTCACAATATATATGACTGATTTATATGAGGAAAAAATGTAATATTTCCAGGTTTGCAGATGGCATAAAGCTGGGAGGGAGGATAAACTGAGAGGAAGATGCAGAGATGTTTCAGTGTGACTTGAATCTGTAGAATGATTGGGGAAATGCATGACAGATGAAATATCATGGAAAAATGTGAAGTTATCAATTTTGGTAGCAAGAACAGGAAGGCAGATCATTAAGGGTGGTGGTATAGTGGGAACGGGGGAGGTGTAATGAGGCCTGGGTGTCCTTGTACACCCATCAAAGTAAGCATGCAGGTGCAGCAGGCAAGTGATATGTTGGCCCTCATTGTGAGAGGAATTGAGTATCGTAGCAGGAATGTCTTCCTGAAATTGTGCAGAGCCTATAGAAGACAATCCCCTATACCAAGTCTCATCCTCGTGAGCCTTCTCTGAACCACCTCCAATGAAATTATATCTTTCCCTAAATAAGGGGACAAAAACTGCTCACAGTGCTCTAGATATAGCAACTTGTACAACTGCAGTAATATTTCCCTACTCTCGTACTCCATCCTCTTGCTTTCCTGGTTATCTGCTACACTTGTGTGCTAGCTTTCTGCATTTCATTCACACATACCCTTAATATCTTTGTGTTGCAGCTCTCTGAAGTTTCTCTCTATTTATAAAACCAGGAGACTAAGTTAAATCAGCAGCCCTGAACATATTGAATGATGGGAGTAGGCTCAAAGGGTTGAACGGCCTACTCCTGTTTTTGTTTTTCATGTTTCTATATTTTAAAGAAGATTCTTCTAAGCTTTCAACTGGATACATTGGTGACAATGTTATATTTACAGTCCCATCAGTACGATGAAATTGGTAAATTGTGGTTTTACTTTGTCCTTTTCCTGATGACTGAAACATTACTGAATCTCTGTCCATGCATTAGCTAAAGTGCCAGACAACTTAAAGAAACAAAATGTCTGTCTGATATAACAAGAGTCTTAAGGACTAAAATTACAAGCAGGACAACCACACTGGTTTGTGGCTAGGCTGGTCTTAATAAATTACGTTCACTGAATTAACATGAGTTCAGGAGCTGCAATCAGTGACAGTCTGCCCTTGTTTAAATTGAAACAAACCTTGGCAGTTAACTGTCAGATATCATTAACTGGTAATATCGTTTCCTTGGCAACATCTCTATCAATTGGAGTCCACTCGCAGATCAATCAGCATATAAATCAATGGAGTTTAAGAGTAAAACACTCTTAGAATTCATCTCAGTTCTGAACATGATTTGGAGGAGTTGTGATTTCAATTTCAAATTTTAAAACATTCTCAACAGTGATCCCCTCCTTTCATATTTTCCTGAATTTTGGCATAAAAGATGTTTTTCATTGCATGGCTCTTTAAAACTTGTGTACACCTGCATCAGGTGGTATTGTGGTAGCATTAACCACCAATTGCCTTAACTTACTAAAAGTAAGGTATGTTAATAAGCAGTTTGATTGCTGTAAGGAAACAATAAATCTATATCAGAATATGATGTTTCATCTAAGATATAATACTCCACTGTGGCTGAATGTTATTAAAAACATTATAATTATATTTTATCAAGGTTTGTTTTGTATCTAAAGCAATGGGGAAGGCCATAGCAACTAGTTGACTTCTAAATTTTGTTTTGTTAATTATGAAAATTCACTGAAAGCCTAATAATATAAAAATATGCTTCCACTTGATAAAAACAAGATGAACAAGGAATACCCTGACATTGGTGAAGTACAGTTTAGCCTTCACTGCTTGGGCATTAATCTAGTGGAGCAGATTGCTGCTGTTATAGTGTTTGACTGGTTTTCGTTCCATTGATTGCAATTAGAATGAATTTCTGGTAGGTTAGTTAACAAGTAGGCAATCCATTCTACCAGACTGATGTCCAGGCAACAAAGACAAAAATCTACCTCAATGGGACTAGCTTACATATCAGAAATTTCTGGACAGCCCACTTACAAAGTACATGGGTGGCAACCTGAATAAGGTAGCCTGAGCTAGGTGTAACAAAGGTACAGCTTTGTGGTTTCAGGTTCAAAAGAATGTACACATACAGCCATTAAACAATAGCCCAATATATCTTTAAACATCTGAAGGAACATCTGGGACCCAGTATTTCCTCTTAAACATAACATCATTGAAGCAAACATTCTGCATATGAGGGCATGTTTGTCTTCACCCATTATTCTCAGAAATGAAAGCAGTGCATTTTCATAGGCTAGGGAGCTGGTAATTATTAAACATGCCTGCACTGGAATAATCTTCAGGCTTTCACTATCTTACTTTTCTCTCTCATTGTGTATAAGTGTAAACATACTATGCAAGTGGCCTCAGACAGACAAAAAAAACTACCACCAACTGATTCCACCTGGGTCTTACCAAAGGTTGGGGTTATATGGTACCCTCCCCACAGGATATAAGGAAGAAAACCAATAATGACAGATTGAAACTGGGCACTCTTTCGTATTTGTGCACAGTCACAGCGACACATGCTTTATGGATTAGGGTGGCCAAAGACTGTTTCCACGAGCACTCTCTCTCAGCGCAAATTAACTGCTATGTTTATTCAGCTTTACCTTTAAAATACTGCAAAGTCCTGAGGACTGGGGTTAAATTCAAGGCAGAGCAAATATCTGATTTTCCATTCTTAGCTACAAAATGAAAATTTTTCACAGCACCATTCAGTTCATCATTCTTGCTCAGTGAGGGGAGTTAACCATTTATTGCTCCTCTATACTCGGCACTTACTTCATATTTATTTCTTTGTCTTAGAATACATTTCTGTCTGATTACACCTCTCTGAAAGCTCTGGGATGTTTTGTTAATTTAAAGACACTTATTAAAAGTGAAGGCTGTCCTATGGGGGGTGATTAAATATAATGGATCTCTACTCTATGGAGTTGAGGAAAATAAGAAGTGATCTCACGCAATATGTACGATTTTGACAGGGCTTCATGGGGCAATTGCGAACAGGCTGCTATCCCTCTTTCAATAATAAGGTGACACTGTCTCCAGATATGGTGTAGCCATTTAGGACTGAAGGGAACTTTGTGCAAGGGGGTTATGATTTTTTGGAATTCTCTATTGCAGAGGGCTCTGGATTCTCTACTGTTCAGAGTATCAACAGAATCTTGGTTGTTAATCTGATCTTTCATTGTGGAACCAGAATCACTACTGGACATTCACAGGTGACAGGAATGGAGTTTCCAATTTATTATCTGTCCATGCAGCCCTGCTCTTACTATTCTTCAAGAATCAGGTACTGTATTGGGAGAAAGGACTGCCCTGCCATTGCTAACCTCCCAACACTTTCATCATGTTACAATGATCTATGATACAGGGAGACACTTGATAGCATTTTCCTCTTTATGTCTTTTGATTTCCACGACGTTTATAAGGAAGGTCCCGTTAATTTAGCTACCACTTCGTGGAGCAATACGAATCCCACCACAGTACTATCTGAATCTTCCAGTTGACCACTGGCTGGTTCCTTTAAGCCTGCCATAAATATTTAACTCAAAAAACATGTCCAAGCTCATAGTATAGTCAGACCAATGGACAGAAATCTCATACTGACTTTAAGGGAGGATTTAAACCTGAGATCTTTCAGTTGAAACACCCAAGCATTATTTTAATAAAGATCAAGTTACCAGCTCACAGGCTATTTCAAACAGTTGTTGCCTGTTTACTTCACAAAATTGAATATTAAAAAAAAAGGGTGGCACAGTGGCTCAGTGGTTAGCACTGCTGCCTCACAGCACAGGGTCCTGGGTTCGATTCCCGCCTGTTTGTGTGGAGTTTGCACATTCTCCCCGTGTCTGCGTGGGTTTCCTCTGGGTGCTCTGGTTTCCTCCCACAATCCAAAAATGTGCAGGTCAGGTGAATTGGCCATGCTAAATTGCCCGTAGTGTTAGTCAGGGGTAAATATAGGGTAGGGGAATGGGTTTGGGTGGGATTCGCTTCGGAGGGGCGGTGTGGACTTGTTGGGCCGGAGGGCCTGTTTCCACACTGTAGAGAATCTAATCTAAAATTAGCAATATCTATTTGTTACCTAAAACTTTGTGTACTTCCTGTATCATATCTGGTAAATTTAAAGCTGCAACTGTTATACTATTGCTTTTGCAACAAGGCAATCACTTCCTTCAAAATGTTACAAAACACTCCATACATTGAATTATTATACTTCACATCACAGAATCATGCAATTGTTACAACACAGAAGAGACTATTCAGCCCATTGTCTCGTAATAGTTCTCTGAATGTGCAATTCCCCTACCTTCCCATACACTTTCCCTTTAAAGATAGCAATCTAATTCCCTTTTGAATGCCTGAGTTGAATTCACCATACTATCAGGCAGTGCATTCCAGATTCTAACCATTTGTGGTGTATGGAATAATAGAACATCAGGTGTAACTTAATTTTAACGAGTAAACTTTATGCAGTACCAATCTACAGAAAAGTGCAACACACAGAATGGTTGTCTACAGTTTCTATCACTGTAGAAACAGGGCTATTAGTAAGAAATAAATAGCCATGGTTCATAAAGATCCATAGACTTCATTCTTCATTAGAAATAATAACCACAAGAATGATGAATTTTAATGGTGTTGGTGCTGCTCCTAAATTGTGGAGAAACTAGGTCTCCAAGGACTGATCAGTTTAACTGAATCAACATTAGCAAACTTGGGTTAACTTTCAAAGTTAATATATTCTTGACTTTTAGGATACAGATAAATGAAAAATCCATAATAAGTATAAAAGATTGAACACATAGGAATTCTAAGGTTCCTTCAGGACCATATAGCAAAACACATGACCCAGTATTTTAATAAAACAGGAAAGTCCCAGTTCCAATATTTGGTTGCTGTCTTCAATGATTTCAGTGTGGAAGGCTTGTGCATACAATTGGTCTCTGTTAACCTTTAATAAAACAACAAATTGCAGATGCTGGAAATCTGAAACGAAAACAGAAATTGCTGGAGAAACTCAGAAGGTCAGGAGAGTCCAGTGACTCTTCATCAGAATTCAAAGTTCTGAGTGAGCCATTTGTATCCAATGAATGACAGAGCAAAATATGTACTTTTGCTGACATTGTGGTACTTCCTCAAAACCATTTAGGTAGAAAAACATCTGAAATATTTAACAAAGTTATCGTGGACAAACCACTTAATAATGACCAGTGGTATATATCTTGGATATTAGGCTAAGGCTTTCTAAAAAAAGCCTAAAGCATTTTTTTAAATACACATATATTTCTTTCTGAACGGAAGTATTTGCATCAACAAGAGAATCTTATCATACACAAGCAAACTGGATCCATTGTTGCTCAAGAGTGGAGATCCAAAAGAACTAGACACTCTTGGGATATCTGAACACCTTTGCTGTGGGTGTCAATAGTTGTGCATATTGCAGCGTACACTGCTCTAAAATTTTGAATCAGATTGGTTTGCAAACCTCTTTCAAGCTGTTGATGTTGGTAAACAAATACCATTTCACTGAAAATTAAATGTTGTTTGGCACTTCTAATCCAAAGCGACTTTGGTCTTCATTGTATTTATATGGTAACTTTACGAAAGCTAGTGTGCTTCCAATTAAATGTGTTGGACTATAACCTGGTGTTTTGTGATTTTTAACTTTGTACACCCCAGTCCAACACCGGCATCTCTAAATAGCCCAATATCAGGAACACTATTGGAGACAATACGTAAAGTCAACAGAATAGAAAGTTTGAAACTAAACATGCCAGCTCTGGGAGGCTCCCTTGAGAATGGCGTACAGCTACCTTTTTATCAGAGAAACTGAGACACCGCTCCCTGCTGATCAAAGCTAAAGTCAACAATTCCAAAACATCCTGTGGTTTCAATTATTTAGCATTTGATTGTAACCCAATCAACATATTCACATCAGAGGCATAAGACGCAAATAAATGTAAATTCAGATTGTGCTGCCTGCATGTCATATCTCTCAAATATCTCACTTAGACCTTGCACGAACTAACTGTAAACCTATTGAACTGTTCACATTTTTTTGGTCAAAGAGAAATTATCAGTGGCTTAACCTTTTATCAGCACTTGAATAAATTCTCATTATGAATACTGCTTACAGCACTGCTGTCAAAATCGAATCAGTTATGGAACTGCACAATGCCAATGCTCTAACAACATTATATAGAACAATATTTGGCTGCTTTCTTTAAAACATTTTTTTTTAAAATCAAACTAAATGTGTGTTATCTGTTGTTAACTGGTAACCTCAGTAACTGAAGAAATTACTGGACATCAGATGAACATTGTTACAAACAACATCCTTGTAAATCTTTTCTGAACCCTTTCAAATTTCACAACATCTCCTTAAAGATTTCTAACAGACTTACTGGGTTTGACCTTACTTTGATGAAGTAGTGCTGATTCAGCACTATTTTACCATGCATTTCCAAGTACTTTGCAATCTCATGCTTAAAAATGGACTCTACGATTTAACTAACAACTGCGATCAGGCTAACTGGCTTATAATTTCCCTCCTTCAACAGGGATATTTCATTGGTCAGTTTCCATTTCTCTGAGACCATCCCTGACTCCAGTGATTCTTGAAAAATCACCACCAATGCCTCCACAATCTCCCCAGCTTGCTCCTTCAGAGCTTTGTAGTATTGCCCATCTAATCCAGGTGATTCATCCACCTTCACAACTTTCAGCTTCACCAGCACCTTCTTCTTCGCCACTACATTTACCTCTGCCGCCTGACTCTGTTGAAGTTCTCGTATGCTACTGGTGTTTTCCTCCAAGAAGTCTCTTGCAAAGTGCCTTTTCAGTTCTTCTGTTAGTTCTTTGCTCTCCATTACTATTTCTCTGGCTCATTTTCCAGTGTCCAATTTCAAGTTTCGCCTCTCTCTCACCTTTTATATATGTACAAATAACTCATGTAATCTTATTTTATTTTACTCACTAGCTTACCCTTATATCTCATCTTCTCCACCCTTAACTGCTTTTTAGTTTTCTGTAGGTTTTAAAAGGCTTCCAAATGCTCTGGTTTCTCACTAATCTTCACCATTTTGCTCGCTTTTTCTTTTGCTTTTGTGCTGTTCCTGACCTCCCTTGTCAGCCATGGTTGCTTCTTCCTCCCCCTTAATATGTTGCGTGGGAGAAAAACTTGGATTCTTTGCTTTATACATTGCATGGGTTTCCTTTATCTAATGAACTTAAAATAGGTCATAGGTACATTTTGGGTGTTTAAATTGCTACTAGATGGCAGGGATGTTACTGGAAAGCAATCCACTTATGAATGTTGGGAGTTGCAATTTCTTATAGGAGAAGGAGAATCGACGTTTCGGGCATTAGCCCTTCTTCAGGAATGAGGAAAGTGTGTCCAGCAGGCTAAGATAAAAGGTAGGGAGGAGGGACTTGGGGGAGGGGTGTTGGAAATGCATGAGCCCTTCTTCAGGAATGAGGAAAGTGTGCCAAGCAGGCTAAGATGAGCCCTTCTTCAAGATGCTGCCTGACCTGCTGCGCTTTTCCAGCCCCTTGGATGCTGCCTGACCCGCTGCGCTTTTCCAGCAACACATTTTCAGCAGTTGCAATTTCTTATCCAAACATGTATAACAATAATCCTGACTATAAAAAAAAGTATTATCTTGTTTATTTAAGGAGGAAATAGAAAAATTGAGCATGGCTCAAAAGCTGGAGTAGGAGGGAAAGCATCAACTTTGAGACAGTGGAACCAGTTCAGGTGAAGTTGAGGTCCTGGACAGTCTCCACCAGAACAGGATGGGATGAATATCATTCCAGGGTGCTGCTAGGAAGGCCTTATATGGGATAGGCAGTGATTGTGAACCTAAGGGCAGACTCAATTTTTAGACTTTGGCTGATAGATGACAAGTAACATTTGTTTACCAGGTAATGATCAACTCAAATAAAAGAGAATCTAACCATTCCCTCCTGATATTTAATGGCATTGCCATTGCTGGATTCCCCACCGCCAATGTCTTAGGGGTTACCATTGACCAGAACTGCATTGTACCAGCCTATAAATATTGTAGTGACAAGAGCAGGTTAGAAGGTGGTAATTCTGTGATAAATGATCCATCGCCTGACTCCATGTCCACCATCCCCAATACAAAAGTCAGGGGTGGGATGGAATAGTTTTCACTTCCTTGCATGAATGTAACACCATTCAGTACGAAACAGTCTGCATTATTAGTCCCACATCCACCATGTTCAATAATCAATTCCTGTACCTCTGACAAACTGTGGCAGTCTGTTGTCCTCAAACTTCTAGTGGTAGAGAATTGCAAGTTTGGAAGGGGCTATCAAAGAACCCTTGGTGAATTACTGCAGTGTATCTTGTAGATGAGACACATCCTGATTCGGGATGATATTGGGACCATTATTTCACTGTCACCAGGTCAAAGTCCTGGAATTCCCTTTCTAACTGCATTGTGTATGTATCTACACCCCCTGGACTGCAGCGATTCAAGAAGGCAGCGTACAACCACCTTCTCAAGGCCAATTAACCCAATTTATGGGCAATAAATGCTGGCCCTCATATTCTGTGAATGGTTTTTTAAAAAAAAACTAGCCTCAGTGTTCTATCTAATACGCTCACATCAGTTAGCTACTAATAATCTCTATCAAACACAACACATATGTAACACTGATTGCCTCACATCTTAGCTCTGCCGTAAGTCGCATACTGTATCTCATAGCTTTCATGTACTACTAATTATTCATCCATGTCAGCTGCATCACTCACCCACACACTTCCCTCCCTCTTGCAGGGTAAGGTGACAACAGCATCTGATTGGAAGGTGACTGACATAGCTGCATATCCTTACTCCAAGGAGATGGGTTTGTCATTATTGGAGCAGCTGAAACAGAGATTCAAATCCCAACAAGCGTTGTTTCTTTTTAAAAAGATCTTTTGTGCAAAGTGAGCTGGCAAGTCCAACATCACTAAAACAGATTGCTTTGTCATCATCTGCTGATGTTGGCTGGACCTTGCCATTTGCTATATTAAAACCGTGATTACAGTCTTAAAAGTAATGAATTGGCAATGAAGTACTCGCTCGAAGACTCCCAAGATTTTGAATGGTACTATATACAAGTAACCCTCCAATTTCATTGGTTCCAGAAAGCATATAATTTTTGCCACATAGACAAGCAGACAGATAAATACATTTGCTTGTTGCCTTGCAGATATGTTGTATTTTATTGCGTGTGTCTGGTAATTTGCAATAGCAGTTTGCTCTATCATAAAAAAAAACACACCATTTCATCAAGGTGTGTTTTTTTTAATGACAGTTCAAGAAGTGCTCGCTTTGGCAGTAGACATACTAACATTGGAACGATACAGAGAAGATTAGCATGACCCCTACACAAGGATGACATGCAAATTTGTGAAGCGTTCCACATTTTGGGGCAGCACGGTGGCTCAGTGGTTAGCACTGCTGCCTCACAGCACCAGGGTCCCAGGCTCGATTCTAGCCTTGGGCGACTGTCTGTGTGGAGTTTGCACATTTTCCCCCGTGTCTGCCTGGGTTTCCTCCGGGTGCTCCGGTTTCCTCCCACAGTCCAAATATGTGCAGGTCAGGTGAATTGGCCACGCTAAATTGCCCATAGTGTTAGGTGCATTAGTCAGAGGGAGGTGGGTCTGAGCAGGTTACTCTTCGGAGGGTCACTGTGGACTGGTTGGGCTGAAGGGCCTGTTTCCGCACAGTAGGGAATCTAATCGAATCTAATACGTAAGACTTAAGAAAAGCTTAAACCAAAAAGTGTTACTAAATTGTTTTGCAAAAGAGCTTGATGTGACTAAGATGGTTTCCTGGAAATAAACAAACTTAAAATTGAGCTTTAATCCAGACCATTTAGCCAACTTAAAAAATACTAATATAGCAACTCCAGAACCTACCATTCCCTTCTCAACTATTTTCAGTTCTGAGCTTAACTTAAACAAAATAAGTGCAACTGCTGTAACCAAATAGAATAAATGACAGAATATTCAGACTGTCTCTGATTGTTTCCCCATGCTTTGGGTTTTCTCTCTGTTCTACTTATAGACAGCTCCCTTATTACTCTTTTCTTAACTGTTTGATGGGGAATCAACTTGTCTTATTTCATGCTGTCAGATAAAGAAATTATTCATGGATTTCTTAATGGATCTATTAGGAATTAACTGATATTTATGTGCTTAGTTTTGAATTTTCCCACAAGTGGAAACATCCTTCCGATCAAAACATTCATAAATTATCAAGCAACCTTTCAGTTTTCCCTTGTTAAGAGACAAAAAACCCATTTAATTATACCCTCTCAGCTTTGGTCTTATTCCTGTACTGAAATATGGTTAGTTTCATACTCAGTGGCATAAACCTTCCAATCTCACTACACACAGCCAGCTGGGAACAGGGTATGCGTAACCTTTAGAAAAACATCTGGCCTCGTCAGGTTGGCTTTTTCTCACACAGTTAAGTTAAATCACTGAGAAGCAGTTCATCACGGCAAAGACAAATACAAAGGTGTTCATTAATCAATGATTAATGTATTTCAGGGTTTGTTTGGACATGTGACTTCTCTTTGTAACTACATTTATTCTACAGTGGATTAATTGGCAATTAGCGCTCACATTCAAGTTCACTGTTGCTGCAGTGATGATGTTTTTTGACCTTCAATCAATGAGTACGAAGTTCTGATTTTTTTTGACAGCACAGAGACTAATTTTTTTGCAACATACACAGGAGAAACAATGGTTCCAGTGAATGCTAATGGCTGCCATCCAATCTTTATGTGCACTTCAATGAAGTGCAAACAATCAACTATCTGATTGAAACAGGTTTTCCTGCTATTCGAAAAACATTACTGCAACTTCAAAAATATTATAAATGTTCACTCATTTCTCGATAATGTGAACTTTTCATCACAAAGTCAGAAGTGTGAAGGCTCTTGGTTCCATTAACAGCTCCTCTATCTTAGTCAGCAGAGATACAGATTTATAATGATGCCTATTCATGTAACAGCTACATGTAAATGCAGGATTTGATATATGGCTGACAACCATCTCCTTTGGCACAATTACCCAATGTCACACCACACTACGAGCCTGAAAATAGGATAACATGTCTAATGCCAAAGCAAACAGTATTCACCAGAATTACCTACCAGCTAGGTGTTCTCCCTGCTAATTCAAAGGAATATAAACCTCTGCACACTCAAAATGATCTATACCGAGACTTGATTTGAGTTTATTTCCTCCTTACTACTGAGTTATGAGCAAAAATAGAACAAGACCAACTATATTTTAGAAACTAGAATAAACTAGCATGGTGCTTTTTCACTAAATTGAAAGGTATCCTGAGACTGAAACTGTCCTAGTATTCAGATCCAAAGCATTGCAACTCCAGAACATTATGGGGGAAAAAAAGTTTACAAAAATGCTAATATTATTGCATTTATGTGAAAGCAGATTCCCTTTCACAGCATGTAAAACACAGCAGTATAGGGCAGCAATCTTTTTGATACCACAGTCACTACATTGAATTAAGTTTTGTTCCATTAATGGAGATTGTCCATTGGAACTTATTGTGGCAGTTTGTTCCGGTTCTTACTTTTTCATTCTCCACCTCTGTAATCACGACACAATCATTCCTATTAACATACATTTACACTGAACAATTCAAATGCTATTAAGAAGAAAAGAATATTGTGGCACTTTATGGTTGAATAAACACCAAATATACTGAAGGGAGTATGTAGGAAATCTGCGAGTTAAATCTTTGTTGTGTCAGCTACATATGGCATAACTTATGGTTTTTTTTACATGTTAAAACATGAATTTATGTTGATTTTGATTTGAATATTGCAGTAAAAATCTTGTTAATTGAATGGTCCCCCATTCAGGTGGCCTGGTTTTTTCACATTATTGCCTCCTTTGGGATTATAACAAAACTGATATTTCCTCTGGGATGCTAATCACAAAGAGAATGAAATGGGTTTGCTGCAATTTTCCATCATTTAAAAAAACATGATTTTATATTTAATGTTGCTGCATTCATAAGGTAGCTTTAATGAGTACTATTAAGGCTCAGACTTTCATGGAGACAAATAATTTGTCTCTTTCTGTCTTAGAAGAATTTAGTAAAGACAATTTGACATTTGTAGCCAAGAAATAGTGGGTCCCCTTAAAATCAGCAGCTGGGAAAGTGAAGATTGCCACTTTAAGCTCAAGTAAGGAAAGGATGCTAATGTCACTGTTCGCAAAATTGCAAACTTTGAATTAGAAGAAGAGGATGGCTTTACAGAGAAATGAAAGCAAAATGAAACAACATAAATTTTAAAGAGGGAAACATTAAAAAAATTCAAAGGGAAAGAGAACCAGAACAAGAAACTTAGGATGGAGAAGGAGAACGGGAAAGAAAAAGAAAAATCAGTGAGGTGGGAGTATAAGATGCACTTTGTCATTTTAGAAATGTGTCACAAAACTTAAGTAGTCTGAATAAAATTGGACTATGACTCTTATTGAATGTTTTCACAGGGAAAGCTTTGAAGATACACTTATCTCTTTCAGAAGAGCAATTAAGATGACGATGACAGAGTAAAGAATGATGTTCTCAATGCCTATGAGGTGGTAGCAGTGACTTACAGAAAAATAATGCTGACATTTGACAAAAAAAATGGTCAGACCTTTGTAGGCTTTACTGGAGAAAAACAGATGAACATCAATAGGTGATGTTGATAATAAATGTTAAAGAAACCTCTGAGGTTTTTAGGCAAGTGATTTCCCTGGAAAAATTCTAAAATATTATCCCTTTGGGAATAGGGTCCCACCTAAAAGAACAAAAAGTTAATAAAATAAAGAATGATAAGTAGTGGCCTATGGTTACAAATGAGCTCATAAGTCTTACAAGTCACAGTAGTAGTCTCTAGTTTGGAAACTTACAGAGAAATTGGAGATCAGAGCTTTACTAGTCAAAATAAATCAGGTTCTAGTGAAGAAGATGGAGGCTCTCTTCAAGTTAATAAAAATGAGAGGATGGAGGATAGGTTTGGCTCAAAAAGACTAGAAAGATAATCTTGTCATAAAGAAGTACATTTGAAACCTAAATATTGGAAATGGAAAAAACAAGACTGCAGCAATCTTGGCTGCATAGCATAGGAAATACCGTCCTTGTGAGTAAAGTTTGTGAAAAGGAGGTAGTTTCAGATGAATCAAGGTAGCAGAAATTACAGAAGGCTTCTGTTTAAGTGTAAAGTGTGCCTACAATTTTCAAATCAGGCTGACAAGTGAATTTCTACCCTTAGCATATACTGGAATAACACAATCACTGATGGTGGAAGATGATGTGAAGTTTTCTCCAGATCACTGAATGCAAAGTGCATGGCATTGAAGCAAGTTTTATAGGACTAATTTAATTGTAACCATATTAATGCTGGTGTTTTTTCCAAATTTGCCTTCTGAAGTTGTGGATATATTGTTAGAAAATGACTTGTCTGGGGATACGATATGTGCATTTCAGATGGTTTCAGGAACGTCTGCTAAGGATGCTGAAACTGATTTTACAGGGAAAACTGTATGGCTAGAAGAACCAATTCTTTGTGAATCTATGCTGAACTTGATCTATTGATTAAAGATACATCAAAGAGTTAGAATCTGAGCTCACTGGTTTAAAAATGACTTTGGAGCATCAAGTTAAAAAGGAAAAGGTAAAGGCAGCTGAAGAAATTTTTACAACAATCTGAAATAAAAATGCAGGAAATGAATTCACAACATATAGCAAAGTAAATCGCAACTGTACTCAAAAGGAATGATGAAAAATACAGAAATATGCTTTGTCAGAAATTGAGAAAGCTGGGTCAAGCACTAACACTATACATTGCAGGAAAAAAATATTTGTTCTTGATCATAATTTGTAACTTCAGAAAGAAGACACAACAGTTGTTGAAACTGAATTGGAAAAGCTCAAGTGGGATAAGGAAAGTGAAGAAGAGATTAGTAAATTTGTGAATGAAATTAAAATGATTCTTATGCTTTCTTGGCTGGCCTTCAAAATAACTTAAATAAATTTCTTTACGTAACTAAACAGGTCTTTACTTGGCAGAAATATGGCAGGTAAAATTTAATTCAGTGACATGTGAAGTGATTAAACTTGGCAAGAAGAATGAGAACAGGCAATATAAACTTTACAAATGAAGGCATGGGGTATGAAGAAGACGTGAAGCTGAACCTTGATAAAACAATGGTCAAGGCACAGCTAAAGAAATGAAACCAATTCTGGGCACTGCACCTTTGGAGGACATCAAGGCCTTTACTGGGAGGGTTTCCAGGGTTGAAAGACTTCAGTTATGTTGAGAGACTTGGGAAGCCAAGGTTATTCTACTTAAACAAGAGAAAGTTTTGGGATAGAAGTGTCCAAAATAATAGTGTATTGATAGAAATAAATAAGGGATAACTATTTTTAGTTTCATAAGGGACAGTTGCAGATATCTTTTAAAAATGACAAAAGAACCACAGATTAGTTAGATTACTTACAGTGTGGAAACAGGCCCTTCGGCCCAACAAGTCCACACCGCCCCGCCAAAGCGCAACCCACCCATACCCCTACATTTACCCCTTACCTAACACTACGGGCAATTTAGCATGGCCAATTCACCTGACCTGCACATCTTTGGACTGTGGGAGGAAACCCATGCAGACACGGGGAGAACGTGCAAACTCCACACAGTCAGTCGCCTGAGGCGGGAATTGAACCCGGGTCTCTGGCGCTGTGAGGCAGCAGTGCTAACCACTGTGCCACCGTGCCGCCCGTGCCACAGGTGATAAGAGCTTTTATGGTCCATATTGCATAGCCTGAAAGCAACGTGGGAGCAAATTTAACACTAACATTCAAAGGAAACTAGATCAATTGAAAGGGAACATTTGAAAGGAAACAAAGAAAGAGAAGGTAAATGGTACTAATTCTATAAGAACATTAGAAGAATTAATTTAGGTAAGAAGAACCAAATTACACCACCTGTGGTATAACCTGTTAAGATTCAACATAAAGAACTTGATGCATGTAACTATAGATATAAAACTGCACACACTACTTTCTAGGTTATAGTTTATAGATTGCCATAAATCATATTTGTAAATATAAGATACCGAAAAAAATCCACGTATTTAAATATTAACACAAGCATAAAAAAAATTTCTCCAACTTATAAATGCCCTTCTGCTCATGAAAGTTCAGCCACTTGTTATAAATAAAACTGTCAAACTAAAGACAGCAAGCTCCTATAAACAGCATTGAAATCAAACACCAATTAGTCTGTTTTGATCGTGTTAACTGAGGGAGGAATATTGGCTATGAAGTTTGGAGAACATACTATTTTTCTTCAAATAGTAGCTTTAACGTATATATTGGCAGGATTCAAATTTGACATTTCATCCTGGAGGCTACACTTATTAATCATTCTGCACTTTCTTACCCTGTACTAAATTAAATGATCAAATTGAGGAGTCGACTTGAAACCATGGTTTCATGTCTCAGAGGTAAGAGAATATATCAAGTTATTCAATATGATCCATAATATCACTTCAAATAATAATTTGGCTCTCTCTTTCGGTTGCTGATTTATTTGCTGTGCGCTTCTACACTTTTCATATTCTTCAAGAAAAACTCAGCACTCGTCTCAAGCTAAACTTCAGTATTGGAGCTCTTGTCTCAATAAATACCAAACCCCTGATAAGAACAAATGAATTTACCCTTGCAAGTCCACAAGGACAAGAGTAACTTTTGGTATTTGCTACAGAAATGCAGTGCTCACACTTGTATAGCATTACCAAAAGTCCACAACCAATAGAAATAAATACAAACCAACAAAATTTAAACAAAGTCAAAAAAGATAATGAGAAAAGCAGACAACTCAAAATACAAAATTTGGCAAAGACTTGGGTGATCCTTTCTGATGAGTTAAAACAATTTCAGATTTTATCAGAACAGTCCCTTGTCAAAATGGACAGCTTCTGTTATTTGGTTGATTTATCATTTTTGGAATTGACCTGAAATCAACAAGTCCAGCAAAAAAAATCCCTAGTGTGTAGCATCTGTGCAAACATCTTTGCACCCTCAGATATACTTACTTTCAGAAACCAGATAAATTACCATTTTATATCTATAGTTACAACTTTCCCAACCACACCCCCTTCAGAGTATACTCAGTAGATTGTTGTGAAATTTCAAAATGTTGCCCAAATTTCACAGCTACTCTGGATGCCAAATGGATGGTCAATAAACAAATCAGCTTTTGTCGTACACAATTATGATTGAATGAAAGTACAATGTAATTCAGCCAATATTTGCCAAGTTATAGCATAAATAAATGTAATTTATTAACCATAAAAAAACAGTTGTTGTGAAGGTCAAAACACAAAGGTACTTTGTAATGAGAGAGAAATGTCAAAAGAGAAATAAACAATGTCTTGATCTTATAAAGAACACTGTGTGCTCCTTTCAGCAAAGCCTGTCCTGCTGCCAAAGACAGATAAAGATAAACTATCAGGAACACATCAAACAGATTGCTATGATGTTAAGTCAATCACCTTGACTTCTGTGATTGGCACAAAACCACAGTTCCTAGATGACCTAGGAGTCACCACCTTTGTACAAATCTACATTGAAACTCCAAAAGCAGAAAGTGCTCAAAATACCGTTTCCAGATACAGGCAGAATACTAGAGATATGCAGATAGTTTATTTCCTTCCTTCCTTTGTAAGTTTTTTTCTCTTGTGTCTTCAATGTTTCTACTGCTGATTCTTAAATCAGATGGTCTGGAGTGAGAGAACATGTTTTTGATTTGTTTGGCAGCATATATTTATATATGACAGGATGAAGGGATACTGGTTATTTATTTCAAAGGGGAAAATGAATAAGAAAAAGGAGCAAGAAGGATCAAAGGAATAAATTTTCTGGGTTGTGACTTGATATAATGGATGCCCAATACATCACATAACACCAATACGGCATAATGGTAAAATTAAATAGACCCTTTTTTTGTCTTTTGCATGTGATGAAGCTGTAGACACTTGCATTTTGAGGAAGAAATATTATTAAATACTTACTTCCCACTCTCCTCATCCTCCTAAAAAAAACTGTTTTCTATAGCCGTTAGACTGAGCAAAATGGAATTAGTGCTCAAATCGTTTGCCTTCTCACTATTACTCTCAAGCCGATTTCTCTTCAGAAAGTCATCTAATTATCTAATTAAGTCAGCTTTACCAGCTTCCCCAATTTCACCTGTCTGTTACCTTTTGATGAAAATAACCCTGTTAGATTCCCATCCCAACTGATATTTGAAAACTTCACTGTAATGGACAATTTGCTTAATCAATATTTCCATTTCTCTCACAGAATTACAAAGATGTGTGATTAATTTTTAACATTCTTTGCTTTTTTGGGGGAATGTTTCATTTTAAACTGAAAACCAAGGAAACCAGCTTTAAAAGAGCTACCAAGCCTAATGATGCCCCACCTCCCCTCTCCATGAGCTTCCAGTTGCCTGCCACTTCTGACAGACACCATGTTCCAATTCCAACATTCCCATCTTAGCCTTACTGCAGAGCTCCAGTGAAGCTCAGAGTAAGCTGGAAAAACAACACCTCATTGTCTGCTTAGGTGCCTTGAGGCCCTCAGGACTGAGCATTGAGTTTAAAGATTTCAGAGCCTGAACACCTACCTCCATGTTCATTACCCAGCACAATCAAGCCAATTTCAAATATCTTTACTGCTTTTTAGCACCCATTCAGCATTTATTTCTCTCTTTAATTATCATCAATAATCCCTTTGTTTGCCTCTCTTCTTTGTTCTCTCCTCTCAGCACTGTCTCCATATATTCTACTCACTCCTTCCCCTCCTCCCAGCCCCACCCTCTGCCCTGCACAAATACTACCATTTTGCCAGTTGCTTTCAGTTTTGATGAAGTGTCAATTGACTTGAAACATTAACTCTGCTTTTCTCTATACAGATTCTCCAGACCTGCTGAGTTTCTCAGACAGTTTCTGATTTTGTTACATGCAGTAGTACATTCACTGATGAACGGTCTCACGTATCTCCAATTGGGTTAAGTGAATTCATAGTACTCTTGGGATCAGTAACTCCTGTCACCACAAAAAAAGAAACAAGATTGAAGAGTTCTACTGAAATTAATCTGAAATATTAAATCTATTTTTCTCTCCACATATACTGATTGACTCGCTCAATGAACACAGGCAGTTCTACTATTAAGTGGTGATGTCATGTTATAGAAAATAGTGCATTAGAAACAATGGGCCTATAGGAACGACAAGGTTGGGGCAAACCACCAAAAACATCAAGAAAAATCTAAACAAAAATAGTAGTTAGCCTAACACAATCAATAGCACAGTGTAAGTACACTTTTAAATAATAAATTTCAATGAAATAATACAGTAAATTTAACACTTTAAACATTTAAGGGCTTCTGAGTCTGAGTTACAGTACAAAACTGTATTAAGACGGGAATGAGGGTCATCATTGGCATCATCATCATTTTTAAAAAAAAGGACCTAAAATCACTGAACACAGCATTGTACCTTTCATGAAGCTCTTCACTAAAAAATGTGCAAGCCAGCTGACCAGGTGAAGTTGATATGGAGTCCACTCCTCTGCGCACCGCAACACCCAGTGCCAGGGATGGAATTGCACAATAACCAATAATAGTTCTCTTTATTTAACAAAGGTCCGTAATTCACAAGTCGCATTACAGACAAGTCACGTTTACGAAACGTGTTATAGAAGTATTTAAAATAAATGAGAGCTAAAATGGTTGTACTTAGTTCGGATTTCCATGAACTGCAGTAATGTGTTTTTATTTCAGGTTAATAGAAGTAGTTCTGTATATGCTTAATTTCTTTTTGAATAAGTCTTTACAATCTTGTGCAATACAGTTTAAATTTATTACAACAACATACTTGTTGCAAGTTTCCTTCTTACACCAGAGAAGTTATTTTTAAGAATGGCCTAAATGTTGTTTCTGAGCTTTCAGCTGAAACACTGTGGAAAAAAAACCAGCAATTTTGTACACGCTATACTGCTTTCAACAGCTATGATTAAAACTGTTACAACAAATATCAATTTCTGCAGACTATTCTGATTACAGGTCTCAGCTCCTGTAACTTACAGCTGTCCGTCCTCCAACATTCTGGCGGATTATTACTAAAGCTCTCATCTTCCAGAATTTTATTGCACTGTAGGAAGCAGCAATGATGCAGACTGGATGGAATTAGTTGCAACTCAGTTCAATTGTAACAGAGACTTTGCTAAACATCTACCCCAGACAAGGACGTACAAAGTGACTGTGCAACACGTGCTAACATGCCAAGCTACCCTTTCCTTCCAGTTCCCTTGGAGACAGTTTTCAACATTCACTGTGTCTAAAGTTCTAAGTATATTATTTAGACAAACTGTTGTGTGTGCGTGCGTGTAGGAAGTAGTTACTGTTTACACCCCCAAGGATGAATGGATGTAAAGGCTGACCTTGTAAAGCTTCAACCACTAACAAGGCCCAAACTAGAAAGAAACAGGTGACCACCACACAATATATTTCAACTGAAGTGATTGGTTATTCAAGAATAATGACGCAAACAGCATCGATGAAAATTGTGTTGAGTTAGGATGGGAGTTAATCAATCATCGACAGACTAATTAAGAGGAGTAAAGATATATATCCAGCCATACCACTAGGCATACTAATGCCAAGTTTACAACTTGGGTCAGACACAATGTCCAACTACTGTCTTTTCATACTATCCAAGCACGACAACTTCAAAATAAGTTGCAATATCAATCTGTTGCACCAGCACAATAGTTCAACATTTCTTGCTACCATCTTCACAACGCACTGAGCAAAATGGTGAAATGACTTACAATTAAGTGACATGAATTCTGTATGGGTGAACTCGTCTGTTTTTGTAAACTTGTGCTCACAAGGGATTTGATCTTAATTGTCTAAATTTATTTCACCAAGCATGTTTAAGAGCTGAAAAAGGAAAAGACACTGCCATACAATTTAACATGATAGTATTTGATTTAAGAAGGTCAATTTGCCAACTTCTTGCATTTATAATTCAAACAATTATAGAATGGTTATCACACAGAAGTTGACCATTTGCCCTGTCATTTCTGTGCCAGTTCTTTGTAAGCCCACTATCTCATGACCACATATTTCTTTTCTCTTTAAGTACTAATCAAATTCTATTTTGAAAGTCACAGGTGATTCTGTCTCTGACACTTACAGGCCATGCATTCAGATTTCACTCACTGTATTAAAACAATTTAATTAATGTCATTGCTGACTCTTTTGCTAATCATCTTTAATTGATATTTTCTGGTTGCCAATCTTTTACCAATGGGAACAATTTCTGCTTGCTCCTCTGCCTAGACTTTTCATAATTTTGAGCACTTCTGTCAAATTTCTTCTCAAGCTACTATTCTTAGAAGAGAACAGGACCAGTTTCTCTAATCTATTCATATAAATGTACTTGTACTCAGGACACCTTGTCGATGTTTACCTCAGCTCCAGAATATTTCTGTGACTTAGCTACCAGATAATCCAAGCTGATATCATCATTGATTGGCATGGTACGAAACTGCAGTCTGAAGATCTCTGCTCGAGTGGCTGCATCGGGCAGTGGCACATATATAATGCGGTCAATTCGTCCTGGACGCATCAAAGCCTGCAAGAAATGAGAAAATCTTACACAGTCTGAAAATTCATGCACACAACTCCACAACTAATGCAGTCTAATAAACACTACCAAGCAGTAAAGTGTCCTTTGAAGTGTCACACTACATTACAATGCAACCGGCTATCATTCACATTACTGAACCAAATCACAATGCTCTAACAATACAGTTGAAGCAGAATGTGTTGCATATTCCTTGCATTCTGTATTCTACAAAACAAAAGTGGATACAAGGGGATGTGGTGGTCGCTGAAAAGCTGGGAGAGAGACAACACTCTTTGGGCAGTAGAAGCATCACCTTCAGTATGCAGAGCTGTGCAGCATTGGGCATGACAAACCAGACAGGACTTAATTGACAGCAGCTTCCAACAGATGCGAGTTGGGTGAAATCATCATTCACTGACTGAAAATTTGCTGTTGCTCAAAAGGCAAGCATCCTGTTTATTTCCAGAAACAAAAGCAGTCTTTTTTTTATTTATTTTCCTTCAGGTTTCTCATTTAATAACAATGAATGTTTTCAACTGTTCAAAGGTATCGCAACATATGATACTACTACAGTGATCAAAGACAAAATGTCATGCGATGCCAGGACAATAGGCATTCCTTCAGACAAGGCTCTAACATAGTACGGTACCAAGGATGGATGTGATGTGCAGCTTCATTCTTGTAACAATCAGACCCATGATGATGTAAAGTGGCAATTAATTTCTAATTTCCACTGAAGTGTCTCCCTGTGCCAACTATATAACCCTAGAGGTTTTCCTTTTTACTTTCTCACCCAGTATACTTACTGTGGAGGGCTATTCCTAGTTGGCAGCAAATGGCCTGGTGCACAGCTGGGCTATATATATGGCTCTGGTGGCAAGAAACCCAGAAGGTGACGTGGAATAGACAAAGTTTCTTCCGTGGGGTGGGGGAGTCCAGAACTAGAAGGCATTGGTTTTGGGTGAGAAGGGGAAGATATAAAGGAGACCTAAGGGGCAGCTTTTTCACGCAGAGGGTGGCACGTGTATGGAATGAGCTACCAAGGGAAGTGCTGGAGGCTTGTATAATTGCCACTTTTAAAACGCATCTGGATGGGTATATGAATAGGAAGGGTTTTGGAGGGATATGGGCCGGGTACTGGCAGGTGGGACTAGATTGGGTTGGGATATCTGGTTAGCATGGATGGGTTGGACCAAAGGGTTTGTTTCTGTGCTGTACATCTCCATGGCTTCTGCCACTGATTAGTGCACAATAGACTGAGAGCAACATCAGTAAGGTGGGGTGTATGTGCAATGAGGTGTTTGGCAGAGGACTGCATGAGAAAACTCAGCAGAACTCAGAGAAAACCCTCCATCAAACTCCCTGAAATTGACACCTACCTAATGCTGACTAAAATTTAGCCCATAGTCAGTGTTCTTTTCCTATAAATGTTTTTGCATGTCAGACTCATGACTGACAGACTACACTGACTCTATTACACTGAGACAGAGAGAGAGAGAGAGAGAGAGACAGAGATAGAGACAGAGATAGAGAAGTGGGGGAGGGAGGGAGAGACAGACAGAGAGATTGAAGGGAGCTGAGTAACATGATGTCATCTAACTGTCTTAAAGGTACAGTCCCTGTGTGGGCTGCAATCTGCATCATTATACAACAGACTTACCCCAAGGACTACCAGAACCAAATGCTTAACCCCCTGGAGCCATCATCACAAGCAGGAAATTTAGGCCTCACCCTCAACCCAAACAATCCATCCATAAATGTTTGTCTCTACTTTGAAAGGTCTAACAGCTTTGCTTCTAATAATTTAAGCTTCAAAATCCATGCATCTATATTTTTGCAGAGCATATCAACAAAAAAAAAGTGAAATAAATCTTCTTCCAACAGGTCAGCATGATCTCTTACTTAGGATAAAGCTTCATGCCATTTCAATATTAATCGATTCTGTCTTTGACTATTGCAATAAATTAGTCTGTTCAGTTGTTTATTGGCAATGATTGGAATTGAAGCAACTTTCTAATACAACTGCTTATATTTTCCAAACTTTTATATTTATTTAAAGTTATGTGCCATGTCACAGAATTTGAAATGGCAGTATTTGGAATGGATAAACAAGAGAATATTTCAACTTTTAGAGCAATATTCAAACTGATGGCAAAACAGGTCTGACAGAGGTGAGTGGTGTTCCATTAAAACTTAATATTAAAAAAAGTAAATTGTTATTAACTACAATAGATTCCCTCAACTGCTTTACAACCAAATCTAATCAGTGGGGAAAATATTTGCTTTAGGGAATAATATTTGGAGCCAAACGTTAAAGTCACCTGCGCAAAAGAATCAACTCAATGGAAGAATAGAAAAAAATCAGGCAAAGAAAAACATTTTTAAAAAGTGCCTTACTTTTTGCGCAATGCAGACGAATGTGAGGAGGTTATGCATTGATGGACACCTTCAAGCATATGTGATTAGGTTAGATTCCCTACAGTGTGGAAACAGGCCCTTCGGCCCAACAAGCCCACACCGACCCTCCAAGGAACAACCCACCTAGACCCATTCCCTGACGTTTATCCTTGACTAATGAGCCCAACACTACGGGCAATCCAGCATGGCCAATTCACCTGACCTGCACATCGTTGGACTGTGGAAGGAAACCGGAGCACGCAGAGGAAACCCACGCATACACAGGGAGAATGTGCAAACCCCACACAGACAGTTTCCCGAGGCGGAACTTGAACCCGGGTCCCTGGTGCTGTGAGGCAGCAGTGCTAACCACTGAGCCACCGTGATGAGCATGAGTGTGAGTCAAAATACTTGGAACAATGATGAAGTGAAGGAGTGATACTATAGGAGCATTTATAGGCAATTCTATTGGTAACATTTCAAGATTAAAAGTAGGTCTCTGGGTAGTATTGTAGAACAGAGAGACCTAGGGGCTCAGGTACATAATTCTTTGAAGTTTGTGTCACACGAGACAAGGTGGTTAAGAAGGCATTTATAAAACTGGCCTTCATTGCTCAGACCTTTAAATTTAGGAGTTAGGATGTCATGTTGAGGCTGTACAGGGGTTGGTGAGACCTCTCCTGGAGTCTGTGTCAAATTCTGGTTGCCCTGTTACAGCATTGAAATTTTTAAGCTGGAAAAGGTTCAGAAAAGACCTACCAGAATTTCTGTTGCGAAGAATGGAGTTATAAGGAGAGGCTGGATAGGCTGGAACCGTTTTTCACTGGAGCATAGGAGGTTGAGGGGTGACCTTAAACAAGTTTATAAAATCATGAGGGGTATAGATAAGGTAAATGGCAGGTATTTTTTCCCTAGGTTAGGCGATTTAAATACGAGGGGCATATTTTTAAGGTGAGAGGAGAAAGATTTAAAGAAGACATCAGGGGCAACCTTTTTTTTAACACAGAGTGTGATTGGAATGTGGAATGAACTTCCAGAGGTCGTTGTGGATGCAGGTGCAGTTGCAATGTTTAAAAGACATTTGGATGAATATATGAATAAGAAATGTTTGGAGGGACATGGGCCAAGTGCAGGCAGACAGGACTGGTTTAGTTTGGGATTATGGTAGGCATAGACTGGTTGGACCTAGGAGTCTGTTTCAGTGCTGCATGACTCTATTAATGGATAATTATAAGAGAAACAAAGAAAAAATAAATGCTATCTCTATGGTTATTTATGTAATGAAAATATTAATCATAACCATTGGGAAATAAATTCAGCAGTATGATTGGCACCTCTATGTGCTTTGAAGATATAAGACATGTCTGACACTTGGTTTATAGATTGTGACAAAATAATTCTGCATTCAAGACTTTTATTTTTCACAACTGCCACAATTATGAGCAGTGGGAGAAAGCAGGATATCATTGCAACTGTATGTGTTACTGTTAAGATTAATATTACTGAAAAAAAACTGTTTGATAGTCACTTATTCTGTGCTGTAAACAGACTCACGTTTAGACATTCTAAATTGCTACATTAGGCGATGAAGGATAATTACGTAAATCCTGGACAAGAAAACAACTGATTCACAAAGAAATTGTACCCAATTCCTGAGACTTTTGCAATGTAACTTTCTACTCTGCCATGTTACATGGTGAACTGCATTTGTTATCATAACAATTGGCACCTACACATTGTCTTCAATGTACAACAATGTCTAATGTTCTTCACAGAGGAGAACAGGATATCTTGCATTGCTTCACCCCTGGTCTAATGTTGCCCTTCATTTCACAACGATGAGTGATAAAGTCTCAACACTATACTGTTGTGCAAAGTTGGATCACCAGTTCTGCAATCTACAAAAATGACCTTCATTTGTCCACAAGAAGTTACAGGAAAATTATTTTGCCTACTTCAAGGCTACTGAAAGATTCAATACAAATCCTGGTTGTTTGCAAGTTTTAATAACTTACAGAAAATACTTCAATTCTTTAAACCAGACAAGCATTCAACCTAATCTTTATAAATCAGTGTTGCTGTAAGAAGAGTAAAAGGATCCTCTGTACCCCAGGACTGTCTGTTCCAAATTTCTTGAAATGTTTTATTTCAGGCTGCCGCCTTTGACAAACATGAACTGACATAGTTAAGATTAGACAATAATGTGATTTTTAATGTAGCGTTGGTTAGTCTACATGCCAAAAAAATCTACTTAATATTATGGGCTGCAATTGAAGTGTTGCAACAAGATAAATAACTTAAGAATGGGAATATTCTGCAGACACTGCCAATGGGAGCAACAAACTATATAATGTGGGTGTGTTTGTCAGTGGATAAGGAGGTGGGTGGTGGGGGTTGTGGTTTTCAAACTTTTGTTTTACATATTGCAAAAAACGTTTTTCAACACATTTTTTACATTAGTTCTGCCTGAAGAATTTGAATCTTGGAGCAGCTTCAATGAGTCACAGTTGGCTACCTGAAGCTGGCCATGAAAGGAATTAAATGTACGTTCAAAACCATATTCATACAAATCAATGGGGCCACAAGCAAATCAGCATGGTCTTGTACATTTCAGTCTGGCCATGTACAAATTTGCACTGTCATGAACATATCAAGTGCTTATTAGGAATATGTCACAACAATGAGAGTTTACCCTGCCAGAATGGGGACAAACAGCAGTGAGTGTTTGTGAAGTCAGACATATTTAGTGTTTAATCAACATGGAGTCTCTGGAATCCTGCAGGCTGTTTCTGTCAGGATGACAGGTTTGGAATATATTCAGCAAGGATGAGATCTGCCTAGACCAGCTCCTGAAGGGGAATTACCATCCTTCTGTGCAATTCTGCTTTTTTTTTTGTAACAACGTGAATAACTGCAGAACTCATTTAGTGCCCAGAAGCAAAGGCCTTTTTTTCCCTCCTCCTCTCAGCAAAGTAGAGCTATCCATCACTTAACAGACTTACTTCCTGTTTTGAAGCAGTTGGGGAGGTATAACTTCCAACCCAAATACTTGGCTTGGCAAACCACACTCGTGTTGATGGACACATTTAGAACCACTTCATTCAACCTGAATTTTGGTGTAGTGCAGGAGGGGGTGGGGAGAAACAGTACACGACTGAAACAGCTGGAGGAAAGGTTCGCTGAATCTGCCATCTGTGACTAATACCAGTTTGCGAAGTCAACATCAGCGCATTAACCTTTTTAAAGAAAAATCAGATTTTAAAATGCATTTTAAAAAGATGTCCTTTACTCATGAAAAAAATACTGTGCAGAAACAGTTGGCTTTACAATAAGGTGCTGCAATTAATTTGACCAGTTTGGTAACCAACTTGATAATATTAGTCTGCCTTTATATAAACAGGGGAACAGAAGCTGTTTTAAAGGAAAGCAACTGAAATATATTCATGCGTCAAAAAATTTAAAATAAAGTAGAAAGCAATGCCAGCATAATGACAGAAAGAGAGGCAGTAAAAGAGCCAGGATTGTTCACACATTCCTTCAGATGCAAATATATTTAATGAATAACTGAAACCTTACACACCAGAAAATGGTCAAACATCAGTGGTCTGTAAATCTTACTATAGACATATGTTTCCTCACACAATAATGTGTCAAGAAAACCTGAGTAAAAGATCACTCACAAACCAATAAGGGCACAAATCAACTCCCATCTATTTGGCTATAACATCACTCTTATGTAGCTAATCAACCAGGCAGCTTAAGGGCCACCTTTATCTGGGTTTTGTGAAAACAATTTTTGCATATTCTAACAGTTGTGCTGTGCTGAGATCTTTAACTTCCACAATTTGCAGTGTTTAATATTAAATAATATATAATATGGTGGGTTTACTTAACCGTGCATTTCACTATGAACCAAGCCTCCTGTTACAAGTAGGTGAGAAGAATAGTTGTTAAATGGCTTTTCAACACTCCCTACTGAAGTTTATGCTGAAGACTGGTCACTCAAGGGAGGAACAGGAGAGCTAGTCTTGCTTGCAGGTTCAGGACAGGGTGAGTGAGTGAATGAGTGTGTGACTGAGTGAATTTGAGTCAGTGAATGTGAGTCAGTGTAATTTCAGAATTCCAAAGCTTATTTAAATAATTTGCTTATTTAACTTTTACTTCCAGATTAAGTTGCTGTTGAGCCTAATAAACTGCTGTGCTGCCAGCCAAATCTGAACAACACCATTCCTGATGCACTCAAATTTTTAAATATTAGATTCAACCTTGACAAAGGTATATTTGTTTCTCACCTTAATGAACTTTCTTCAAGGTTGAACTTCACTAGGGAGCAACAAAATGCTATTTGACAATTATTATTCGTCCCTAACAGAAGCAAGAAACTTGATTCATTGTGAAATATATGGAGTTAAAATGGCAGTGGACACTGAACAAGAAATGTACAACACTGAGCCAATAAGTATTCCACTCTGACAATAAATGCTCAAAATCTCCACTCATACTAAGGAGGAGGGAATTAAAATTCCCCTCAGTGTCAGGGAATGTAAACATCACAGTTAAATCCAATTCTGATCTCAGCAAACACACTGTTGTGTTGATCATTGTTAGACTTCTGTTCATTGCTGAAGCCTGATCCCTCAATGAAATTCAAACCAATCCAATTGTGACCTGGCAAAATTCCACCTCGTGCTCCTAGTGTTTTGTTTTGGTTTATTGCTTGAATTTTATTGGGGGGGTGGCAGTGAGTGGATGTTGCGACTTTTTTCCTTTTCTTGGCAGTAAGGTATGGTTTTAAATTTTCTGCAATATGACAAGGATGCCAATTGCAGTAGACTGTTGGACATTCCAAGAGGTGGTATCGTTATGAATTACAGGTTAGGAAATATATGCCATTGAAATCATATGTAAATTCAAAAAGCAAAGTTAGGATCCTTTTGTTCAAGAGAGGAGAACTTAGTAGTCAGTCTTGTTGACTACATCTAGCAGATTGCAGCCAATCAGCTCAAGTCACTTTGGTAGTACTAGTCAACCAACAATCCACCTTTGTTTACTCGCTGGAAAAGATTTAGTGTTGTGAATTTCTCTGCACTTGAATTAGGAATCATTTTATTATAACTCCGATCTCTCAAAGCTGTTGTAGATCATAAATCTCTGGTAATCTAACATTCTTATTGTGTACTTCAAAAACAACAATCCTGGTTTATCAAATTGTTAAATTTATTTTCTGTTTGAGAAGAAAAAAAGATGAAAGACAGTAGAACGATAAAAGGAAACAAGAAAAAAATTTCACACAATGCAATGAGTTGCTCCTCATAAGAAAACAACTATTAAGAATCATAGCATCCCTACAGCGTGGAAATAGGCCATTAGGCCCAACAAGTCCACACCGACTGTCCAAAGAGTATTCCACCCAGACCCACTCTCATACCATATTGCTCTACATTTACCCCTGACTAATACACATAGCCTACACATTCCTGGACACTGGGGGCAACTTAGCATGGCCAAATCACCTCACCTGCACATCTTTGGACTGTGGGAGGAAACTGAAACACCCGGAGGAAACCCACACAGATGTGGGGAGAAGTGCAAACTCCACACAGTCGCCATTTAGAAATTAGGATTAATTAAAGCATCTAGCATAGTTTTATAATAGATTTGTCATGCCTGACAAATGTAATTATTTTCTTTGAGAAATAATAGCATGATGATAAAAGACATGTATTAGATAACGCAACCACGATTTTTAAAGGTTATAATATAGGATGGCTGTTGATAAATTAAGGCATTTAGTATTGATGGAAGTTTGTTGACATGAATAGTATTATAGATCAGACCAAATGCCCTCAAGATATATTAAGAAGATAATCTAACCCTAACTTTTTCTTATTTTAAAGTTAAGTGTAAGGCATTGTGTTGCAGATGAAATTTGATTGGTCAAACTACCAGACTGGGGAAACAAAACACGCTTTATAAATGCTCTATAATTAAGATACAGACAAAATAAAAGAATTGGCTTAACTGTAACTCTATCAAAATGCCTAACAAAATAATATACATAATAACTACTAACAATTAACTGCTCCAATATAGTAACATCCCATAAACACACTCTTGGCAAACACAATTCAAAATAAAATAGATCGTGTCATATGCAATTCTAGAAGCAGGACAACAACCTTAACTTTCAGCTGTAACAGAGAGAGGAATAAGAGCTTCTATATCCAACTTTAAGACTTCAGCAACTGCGACTGAAAAACTAAAACTAAATATCCTGAGTTTCACCCCACCCATTCAGGCTGCTTCTATTGTTCCAACTTAAAAAAAAAACCCAAGGCCTCACAAGATGTTTACTTTATTGGCTTTGGAGCAGACTGCTCGGCATAACTGCCTCAACCTTCCCAAAAAAAGGACAAAATACACCTCTTAAAACCACAGCATCATCATAGTGTGGTGCTAGTGAAATAAAAAGAAAAACAGAAATACCTTGAATGTACATAGTGCCTTTTACAGGCAAAGGGATTCTGAAACATTTTGCAGCCAATTTTCAAAGTGTCGTCAATGTTGCTACGTAGTCAACACTGTAGTCATGATTAATGAACAGCTTTTGGACTTACGATTCAACATTATCTGAAAATCTATAAAACACGGTGGCACAGTGGTTAGCACTACTGCCTCACAGTGCCAGAGACCCAGGTGCAATTCCCGCCTCAGGCAACTGTCTGTGTGGAGTTTGCACATTCTCCCCGTGTCTGCGTGGGTTTCCTCCCAGTCCAAAAATGTGCAGGTTAGGTGAATTGGCCATGCTAAAGTGCCCGTAGTGTTAGGTGGAGGGGTAAATGTAGGGGAATGGGTCTGGATGGGTTGCTCTTTGGAGGGTCGGTGTGGACTTGTTGGGCCAAAGGACCTGTTTCCACACTGTATGTAATCTAATCTCAACAGGTGTGTGGATTTCCTCAGCCACATTCATTGGTATTACGCATTTCACTTGCTCAGTTTTGTAATGGGCTTGGCATTTTGCAGAACGAAGAAAATAAAAGAAGCATGGATTGAAAACTGGAGGTATCATTCAGTATTCAGAGGGTTAACAGCAACAACGCACGATGGAACTTACTTAAATCTCAAAGCACCAAGCTATCAGACTTGTTAGAAAATATGTTGTTCATGCATTGCTGTCCAGATACTTCGGGCTTAGCTGTGAGAACTGTGGAGAGATAGCATCTTGCCCACAGTATACAACTTCAAACTTGAGCCAAAATACAGATCGACATCTGGATTGAGATCAGGATCTGACTATACCTGAGCACCTGTTTCGATGAAGCAGCTGATTAGCCAGCAGTAACTGAGCATGGCACGACTCTGACAAGGTCAATTCTAACTTTCTAAAAACACAATGACTGCAAATGGAATATGGGTTTTTAAGAAAGGATCAATTGGTTTGTAAAATAGTACCCTATGCACCCCACTTTATATTAGCCTGTACAGACAAACTTCAAAGCAACTTAAAAGATAATTTCTGATTAATCATCTCCCGAGCCTCTATAGCAGTTTTACAGCATTTTTAAATTGAGACTCAGGTGTACCCGAGAACTCTGTAGAAAGCATGGGAAGTGATTACTTACTGAGATATTTGGATCATTGATTGTCATAAGTGGTGCCAGAAGACTGGAGGTTGGCTAACATGGTACCACTATTTAAGAAAGGTGGTAAGAAAAAGCCAGGGAACTATAGACCAGTGAGCCTGACATTGGGTGGTTGACAAGTTGTTGGAGGGAATCCTGAAGAACAGGATTTACATGTGTTTGGAAAGGCAAAGACTGATTAAGGTCAGTCAACATGGCTTTGTGTATGAGAAATCATGTATGATTAACTTGATTGAAGTGTTTGAAGAAGTAACATAGAGGACTGATGAGGGCAGAACAGTGGACGTGATCTATATAGACTTCAATGAGGTGTTCGACAAGGTTCATCATTGTTTACTGGTTAGCAAGGTTAGATCGCATGGAATACAGGGAGAACAAGCCACATGGATACAGAACTGGCTCAAAGGTAGAAGACAGAGGGTGGTGGTGGAAGGTTGCTTTTCAGACGGAAGGCCTGTGACAAATGGTGGTGCCACAAGGATCGGTGCTGGGTCCAGTTTTTTTTGTCATTTATATAAATGATTTGGATGTGAACATAGGAGATATAGTTAGTAGATTTGCAGATGACACCAAAATTGGAGGTGTAGTGGACAGTGAAGAAGTTTACCTCAGAGTACTATTGGATCTTGACCAGATGGGCCAATGAGTGGCAGATGGAGTATAATTTAGGAAAATGTGAGGTGCTACATTTTGGAAAGGCAAATCAGGGCAGGACTTATACACTTGATGTTAAGGTCCTGGGGAGTGTTGCTGAACAAAGAGACCTTTGGATGCAGGTTCATAGTTCCTTGAAAGTGAGTTGCAGGTAGATAGGATAGTGATGTATGTTTTCCTTTATTGGTCAGAACATTGAGTATTTGAGTTGGGAGGTAATATTGTGTCAATACAGGACAATGGTTAGGCTACTTTTGGAATAGTATCCCTACTATAGGAAGGATGTTGCGAACTTTGAAAGGGTTCAGAAAAGATTGACAAGGATGTTGCCTTGGTTAGAGGGTTTGAGATATCGGGAGAGGCTGAATAGGCTGGGGCTATTTTCCCTGGAGCGTCAGAGGCTGATGGGTGACCTTATAGAGGTTTATAAAACATGAGGGGCATGGATAGGGCAAATAGACAAGGTCTTTTCTCCGGGTTGGAGGAGTCCAGAACTAGAGTGCTTACGTTTAGGGTGAGAGGGGGAAAGATTTAAATGGGACCTCAGAGGCAACTTTTTCACGCAAAAGTTAGTGCATGTATGGAATGACCTGCCAGAGGAAGTGGTGGAGGCTGGTACAAGTACACCACTTAAAAGACAGCTGCATGGGTACATGAGTGGGCAGGGGGGTGGTTAGAAGGATATGTGCCAAGTCCTGGCAAATGGGACTAGATTAGGTTAGGATATCTGGTCGGCATGGACGAGTTGGATTGAAGGCTCTGTTTCTGTGCTGTACATCTCTATCACAGCACTGCTGCTTCACAGCACCAGGGAGCCGGGTTCGATTCCAGCCTCGGGCGTGGAGTTTGAACATTCTCCCAGTGTCTGCATGGGTTTCATTCGGGTGCTCCGGTTTCCTCCCACTACCTGAAGATGTGCAGGTTAGATGAATTGGCCATGCTAAAATTGCCCACAGTGTTCAGGAATGTGTAGGTTAGGTGCATTAGTCGGGGTAAATGTTGAACAATAGGGTGGGGGAATGGGTTTGGGTGGGTTGCTCTTCAGATGATGGGTGTGGACTTGTTGGGCCAAATGACCTGTTTCCACACTGTAGGGGTTTGATGATTCTATATCTATTTCCATGTGGGTGCAGCAGGCACTGCATGAACAAAATGATTCTTAGAGAGACACCAGCAGCGTTGGTGTGGTCAGATTTTCTTTCACAAGTGTTCTGGCATATTGCTTGAGCTTCTGACTTGCTTGTTCCATCTTCATGTCGTAGTTGTCGATTTTCCCAATCATGAGTAGATGGTAGTCAATAATTTATTTCTCAAAGTCAATGGTAGATCAATCATTTGGACACAAATGTGAACAATCCAAGAGGAAAATGTAGATGCGGTTTTGCATTATTGCATTAAGTATGAACATTCTGACTGATCTCTGTTTTCCCATTGCTAAGCCAGTCCTTTTAGTGAGTATAGTGGTATAGTAGGTGATTGTATTGTTTTGTTCTAGAATGCCTGTTATAGATACGTTCCAAGCTCGGAGCTAATGTGGAACCACAGAAACAGAGGAATGTAGTAAGCAGTGAAGAAGACGGGGAACAGATTTGACAATGGAGAGGGTGGATTGACAACAAGGATGGTGAGATGTATGGTCCAGAAAAGAGGGGCAGCAGGAAATGAGGCATTGTGGAACAAAATGGAGCAGGGCTGAGTATCACAGATAGTATTCTATGCATAAGCATTCACTGAGATTATCAAAGACACTAGCACAATCTTGCTGTAGCAGCCAATATTAGATGTCCCCTCCACAAATAAATTAGATTTCCTCCAATGTGGAAACAGGGGATTTAGCACAAACGTGGACATTGAGCACTGAAAGGCCTATCAGAGTAGCCAAAGGGAATGGTAGCTGGCAATTTATTAAGAATGGTGTGCAAACGGACCGGGTGCTGGCAGGTGGGACTAGATTGGGTTGGGATATCTGGTCGGCATGGACAGGTTGGACCGAAGGGTCTGTTTCTATGCTGTACATCTCTATGACTCTGACTCAATTGTGCATGAGCTGGAGCCACAAGGGACACCAGATAAATCTTAACAGCCAGAACTTTCAAATGTGTCTAAATGCAGTGTAAGTGTTTCTATTTCAGAGTGCTCTTCTGCAACTGTGCTGAATGAAACTTATAGACTCATTTAAAGATAGTTGTGTGAATTTATTTCATGGTGCTTTGGTCACCTGCTGTGCTCCTGCCTACTGAGAAGAAAAATGGCACACACTACAGGAGTATGTATGTCTGGCAAGTTGCCATAGCCAAGGGAAAATGCCACTTATTTGATGCTTTAATTCCAATAACTGGCTTCCTACTACTGCCAGATGAGTTGCTGGCCAGGCAAGCAGACATACTGCCCTTAACAAAAGTTACAAAGGACCAGTCTGATGAGCTGCCCGCTAAATAACCATCTCGAAGAAGCAGGAAGAAATCCTCCCATAGATAGCAACAAAGAAAATATCGGGAACTATAAACTGAGAATACAAAATATTGCTTAAGTGAAAAGAACCCATAGTATAAAATTAACATAAAGTAGAAACTTAAATCGAAGAAAGTTGCTTAGGGAAATATGGTCCCATGATATAATGAATAAAAACTCTAAATTAATCACAGACATATTGACCTTTTGTGCAAGGTGCTTTTTTTAAACTAAGTCTTCAAGCCAAGCCTGACTAATAATGTAATTTCTACGAATGGCATTTGCTGATTACTCAAAGATTTCCTACGTAAACACGGAATGTCACATCTTGTAGAGTGCCATGAAGCTTCAAAAGAGAGAAACTTCAAAAGGCAGAGGTGAAGGGCAATCTAATTACCTTCTCTCAATAGGAAAGCATCTCCTGCAGATCACATCTGGACTGTGGGCATGAGTCAAACTCCATGTTTGTATTTTTCACTTCCAGAAATATACAAAAAAGTTCTTAAAAATCAACTGTGATCCTGGTCTGTATGTGTTTGTGGGCTGATGCATAAATGTGGACTAATGTGCAATGAAGGTGAGTTTAAAAACAGCCATTAGACATCCGTGGATCTGCAGACAAACAGAAAAAGCACACTCTAGAAGCCAGTCACTGTCAAAAAAGGAACAGGATGACTAAGTTTAGCTAACTTGCAAAGCCAGGAGTTTCAAAATCAAATGTTCAATTACCAGCATCAAGTACCACCCAATTAACAGCTGCAATGTTTTACCATTTACTTTCACTAACAACCCTTAGACTGATCTGTATATCTTTTAATTTCTTTTTTGGATTCACTTTTTATTTCTACTGTGTGGATCTGTAATGCATTATACTTCTTCTTGTGTTATATGTATTATGTTGTGTGTTATTTATATGAATATATATTAATAACCTAGTCCTTAGGCTTCAGGGCACAGTTTCACAATTTGAGGATGAAACAAAAACTGGATGCATTGTGAATTATGAGAAGGTCAGTATAGAACTTCAAAAAGGATACAACCAAGTTGATGGAATGGGTAGACAAGTGGCAGGTGCAATTCAATGTAGAGAAGTGTGAAGTGATTCATATCTTTTTAGGAAAAAAAACTAAAGAGACATGACAAAACAAAGGGTATAATTCTAAATGAGGGTGCACAGACAAAGGTACCTTGGTGTATATCTCTACATGATTGAAGGCAGTATTACAGATTAACAACATGGTTAATAAAATTCTAAACAAAAAACTGAAACAACTGTAGATGCTGGAAATCAGAAACAAAAACAGAAATTGCTGGAAAAACTGTGAGTCTGACAGCGTCTGTGGAGAGAAAGTAGAGTTAACGTTTTAGGTCCAGTGACCTTTCTTCAGAACTGATGCCAGGAAAAGGTTGGTATTTATGCAGAAGACAGGGTAGGGTCATCCAATTTGGGTGACCACTTTGCAGAATACCTAGGTGCCGTTCGCAATAACGACCCTGTTGGACCACTTCAACACACCAGTATGTTCCCTGGCCGTCATCTCTGTCTCAATGCTCCAGCAAACCTCTGGGCTGCTACCACACAGAACCCATTGTCAGCCACTAATAGTTTCCATTGGCAGCTATTCATTTTCCCAGGCTGACCTTTACCCACTCCTTCGTCTGTCCAACTGCGTTTTCTCTCTTTGGGCTCTATCTCCACACGTTGTTTCCTCCTCCACTATCGACCCACCCCATCTTCTGCATAAATACCAACCTTTTCCTAGCTACCACTAGTTCTCAAGAAGGGTGACTCAACCCTAAATGGTAACTCTGCTTTCTCTCTAAAGATGTTGCAAGACCCGCTGAGTTTTCCAGCAGTTTCCATTTGTGTTAATCAAGTCCTTACTTAGGGTAAAAAAAAAACTATAGCAGAGAGGTATCAGAAGGTATTCTAACTCATACTTGTACTAAGTAAGTAATTAACTAACTAAGCAGAGATGGCTGGGCAGGTGATGTGCTGTTGCTGTATGATGTGGGAGCTGGCTGATCCCACTGTGAACGGCAGTGACCACATCTGCAGCAAGTGTTGGTTGCTGGAAGAACTCCAGATCAGAGTTGATGATCTGGAATCTGAGCTTCAAACACTGCGGCATATCCGGGAGGGGGAGAGTTACCTGGACGCTTTGTTTCAGGAGGCAGTCACACCTGGGAGATTAATTAATTCCCACTCAGCTAGTGATCAGGCACAAAAGAGTGTGACTGTAAGTGAGGCAGGTAGGGGGACCCAGAGTTCAGGAGTGGAGGAGCCTCAGCCCTTGACCTTGTCCAACAGGTACGAGATTCTTGCTCCCTGTTCGGATGAGGAAAAGGGCTCTGGACAGGATGACCCAACTGACCAAGGCACCATGGTGCAGAAGGCCATTCAAGAGGGGGGAGCTAATAGACAGGTAGTGGTTATAGGGGATTCTATAATTAGGGGGACAGATAGTATCCTTTGCAAGCCGGATCGGGAGTCTCGCATGGTGTGTTGCCTGCCCGGTGCCAGGGTGCGAGACATCTCTGACCGGCTTGAAAGGATATTGGAGCGGGAGGGGGAGGATCCAGTTGTTGTGGTCCACGTTGGTACCAACAACATAGGCAAGACTAGGGTGGAGGACCTGTTTGGGCATTACGAAGCACTAGGCAGGAAATTGAAGCACAGGTCCTCAAGGGTCATAATCTCCGGATTACTGCCCGAGCCACGTGCCAATTGGCATAGGGACAAGAAAATTAGGCAAGTAAACACGTGGCTAAGGGATTGGTGTGGGAAAGAGGGATTCCACTTCATGGGGCATTGGCATCAGTTTTGGAACAGGGGGGATCTGTACCGTTGGGACGGTCTCCACCTGAACCGATCAGGTACCAATGTTCTGGCGAAGAGGATAAATAGGGTGGTCAGTAGGACTTTAAACTTCTGAGTTGGGGGGAAGGGAAAGTGAAAGGGAGTATGGAGGTAAATGGAAAGATAAGCAGCAGGATAGCATGTTTCCAGGCGGATTTAAAATTGAGGCAGACTGAGAATGCAGAAAAAAGCAAGGATAACTTAGGACATATGACTTACAACATCTCTAATAAGGAAGTTAGCATTAAGGCACTTTACCTGAATGCTCGTAGCATTCATAACAAAGCCGATGAATTAATGGCACAGATAATAGTGAATGATTATGATGTAGTAGGCATCACAGAGACTTGGTTACAGGGGGGTCAGGACTGGCAGTTAAACCTCCATGGTTTTTCGACTTATCGAAAAGACAGAGAGGTGGGCAGAGGGGGTGGGGTTGCCTTGTTAGTTAAGAACAAAATTAAATCTATGGTATTGAATGACATAGCGTCGGATGATGTGGAGTCTGTGTGGGTGGAATTGAGGAACCACAAAGGCAAAAAAACCATAATTGGAGTTGTGTACAGACCTCCTAACAGTGGTCAGGACCAGGGACGCAACATGTACCGGGAAATAGAGAAGGCATGTCAGAAAGGCAAGGTTACATTGATCATGGGTGACTTCAATATGCAGGTGGACTGGGTAAATAATGTTGCTAGTGGATCTAAAGAAAGGGAATTCATGGAATGCTTACAGGATGGCTTTTTGGAACAGCTAGTCATGGAGCCCACAAGAGAGCAGGCTATTCTGGACCTAGTGCTTTGCAATGAACCAGACTCTATAAAAGATCTTAAAGTAAGGGAACCCTTAGGAAGTAGCGACCATAATATGGTAGAGTTCAGTCTGGAGTTTGAAAGGGAGAAGGCGAAATCTGATGTAATGGTGTTACAGTTGAATAAAGGTAATTATGAGGGCATGAGAGAGGAACTGACTAAAATAGACTGGAAGCAGAGGCTAACCGGGAAGACACTAGAGCAAAAATGGCAGGAGTTTGTAGGTATAATTGAGGACACTGTACAGAGGTTCATTCCCAAGAAAAGAAAGATTAACCGGGGAGGGATTAGACAACCTTGGCTGACAAAGGAAGTCAGGAAATGTATTAAAGAAAAAGAGAGATCCTATAAAGTGGCTAAGAACAGTGGGAAATCAGAAGATTGGGAAGGATACAAAAGCAAACAGAGGATAACAAAGAGTGTAATAAGAAATGAGAGGATCAAATATGAAGGTAGGCTAGCCAGTAATATTAGAAATAATAGTAAAAGTTTCTTTCAGTACATAAGAAACAAACGACAGGCAAAAGTAGACATTGGGCCACTTCAAACTGATGCAGGGAGCCTAGTGATGGGAGATAAGGAAATAGCAGGAGAACTTAACAAGTACTTTGCGTCAGTTTTCACAGTGGAAGACAGGAGTAATATCCCAAAAATTAAAGGGTGTCACGGGGCTGAGCTGAGTATGGTTGCCATTACGAAAGAGATAGTGCTAGAAAAGTTAAAAAGTCTTAAAATTGATAAATCTCCTGGCCCTGATGGGATACACCCTAGAGTTCTGAGAGAGGTTGCTGAGGAAATAGCAGAGGCATTGGTTGAGATCTTTCAAGAGTCACTGGAGTCAGGAAAGGTCCCGGACGATTGGAAGATGGCTGTAGTAACCCCCTTGTTCAAGAAAGGATCAAGGCAAAAGATGGAAAATTATAGGCCAATCAGCTTAACCTCGGTTGTTGGTAAAATTCTAGAATCCATCATTAAGGATGAGGTTTCTAAATTCTTGGAAGAGCAGAGTCTGATTAGAACAAGTCAACATGGATTTAGTAAAGGGAGGTCATGCCTGACAAACCTGTTGGAATTTTTTGAAGAGGTAACAAGTAGGTTAGACCAGGGGAACCCAGTGGATGTGGTCTATCTGGACTTTCAAAAGGCCTTTGATAAGGTGCCACACGGGAGACTGCTGAGCAAGGTGAGGGCCCGTGGTGTTCGAGGTGAGCTGCTGGGATGGATTGAGGATTGGCTATCTAACAGAAGGCAGAGAGTTGGGATAAAAGGTTCTTTTTCAGAATGGCAGCCGGTGACGAGTGGTGTCCCGCAGGGTTCGGTGCTGGGGCCACAGCTGTTCGCATTATATATTAATGATTTGGATGAGGGAACCGGGGGCATTCTAGCGAAGTTTGCCGATGATACAAAGTTAGGTAGACAGGCAGGTAGTACTGAGGAAGTGGGGAGGCTACAGAAGGATCTAGACAGGTTGGGAGAGTGGTCCAGGAAATGGCTGATGGAATTTAACGTGAGCAAGTGCGAGGTCTTGCACTTTGGCAAAAAGAATATAGGAATGGACTACTTTCTAAATGGTGAGAAACTTAATAAAGCCAAAGCACAAAGGGATCTGGGAGTGCTAGTCGAGGATTCTCTAAAGGTAAACATGCAGGTTGAGTCTGTGATTAAGAAAGCGAATGCAATGTTGTCTCTTATCTCAAGAGGGTTGGAATATAAAAGCAGAGATGTACTACTAAGACTTTATAAAGCTCTGGTTAGGCCCCATTTGGAGTACTGTGTCCAGTTTTGGTCCCCACACCTCAGGAAGGACATACTGGCACTGGAACGTGTCCAGCGGAGATTCACACGGATGATCCCTGGAATGACAGGTCTAGCATATGAGGAACGGCTGAGGATACTGGGATTGTATTCGTTGGAGTTTAGAAGATTAAGGGGAGATCTAATAGAGACGTACAAAATAATACATGGCTTTGAAAAGGTGGATGCTAGAAAATTGTTTCTGTTAGGCGAGGAGACTAGGACCCGTGGACACAGCCTTAGAATTAGAGGGGGTCATTTCAGAACGGAAATGCGGAGACATTTCTTCAGCCAGAGAGTGGTGGGCCTGTGGAATTCATTGCCACGGAGTGCAGTGGAAGCCGGGACGCTAAATGTCTTCAAGGCCGAGATTGATAGGTTCTTGTTGTCTAGAGGAATTAAGGGCTACGGGGAGAACGGTGGCAAGTGGAGCTGAAATGCGCATCAGCCATGATTGAATGGCGGAGTGGACTCGATGGGCCGAATGGCCTTACTTCCACTCCTATGTCTTATGGTCTTATTCTTTATTAGTAGAAGCACAGAGTACAAGAGCAACAAGATTACGTTAAACTTGCCAAAAGAAAGTACTAGTTCAGTCTGAACTGGAGTTATTATGTCAAATCTGGGCATCACATTTTAGGAAATTTAGATTAGATTAGATTACTTACAGTGTGGAAACAGGCCCTTTGGCCCAACAAGTCCACACCGACCCACCGAAGTGCGACCCACCCAGACCCATTCCCCTACATTCACCCCTGCACCTAACACTATGGGCAATTTAGCATGGCCAATTCACCTAACCTGCACATTTTTGGACTGTGGGAGGGAACTGGAGGACCCGGAGGAAACCCACACAGACACAGGGAGAACGTGCAAACTCCACACAGCCAGTCGCCTGAGGCGAGAATTGAACCCGGGTCTCTGGCGCTGTGAGACAGCAGTGCTAACCACTGTGCCACCCACAGAGAATATGGGAAAGATTTAGAGAGTTCAGTAACTATGAATGAGAATAGTTCCAGAAATGTGGAACTTCGGTCACATAGATAAATTAGAGAAGTTAGGACTGTTTTGTTGAAAAGGTTTGTGTTACATTTCACCACTAAGGTTACCTGCTCACCACCAGAATTTGCTTGCCTCATGAACACAATGTGATAGGTACACAGAAGCAGGAGTACGAGTAGGAGTAGATCAATCAGCCTCCCTGCATTCTAGATCATAACTGCTCCATGTTATGCTACATAATTTCTCAAATTGAGGCAATGATTACATGTGTCAGAGTTAGGAGAAATTAAAGATCTTATATAAAATTCCCTAAACAGAATCAGCACAGCACTTTCAGCTTAGTGCTTTAACATTTACCAGTGGAAACTTAAATTGAGAACTAATGAAATTCAGTATATATCAACACTCAACAGTAAGCATTTATCATTATAAAACTTGCCCCTACATATTGACGTATGTTAGTGTGAAAATGTTCTTTACAGTGCGTGTTTGTCAGTGTGAAATTGTCAGTACTGATAACTGACATGTGAAGTAACGGTCCATTGAGCTGCGATAATACAACAAAGCTTCAAGGGCCCACAGCTGGTGGAACGGCCGGGCATTCAGCTTCGAAAAACAGAAAAATGTAAAGAATTTTAATTTTGTTATTTTGCACAGGAAATGCATTTAAAAAAAACTCCCCGAAGCCCCATACAGTGAAGTCCTTCTTCTGTAGGATAACAACACTTTATATTTCACTTCAAAAATGGAAGTACTATAACAACAAACATATTTGATACTGAATCCCAAGAAATGGTGTGCAGAATATTAAGTCACAGCTGTGCAGACTTATGGGCTTTCCCTGCTACACACTGAGTAATCTCTGACTTGGACTGTTTCCCACATCCCACTCAGATTAAGCCAAATAAGAGGACATTTGTACAACCATATGGAAGCCTGCTGCACATTCTGCACATGAAGCGTCACCTGTCAAGGGTACCATTCAATGCTTACTTTTCAGGTCAGATTAAGCAGGCAACAAATGGCCATTGCTTCTCTGTTCTTTACTGCACATGCCACTGAGTACCACTAACTTTGAGCAGTCCTGTTTAGTACAAAGAGTCAATGTTAATCACTACACAGATCAATAAAAATAATACACAGCTTTTTAATGTTTCCTGCATTTTTTCAAAACTGGGCAGCTGGTACAACCAAGTGAAATAACAACAGACTAGTGACATGAACTACAAACACAAGGACGTTCCCCTGCACTTTCTAATATACTCGTAGCTGATACTCTTTCATTTGGGGCCAGTAATTTATAATTTTAGCCACCTTTCTTCATTGTATTTATTATTCTGGGTATGTGATTGGCTCACAGCTTCCAATACTATGGCTAAAAAAGTTAAAAGTACAAAGACAAGTTGTATGGACAAGGTTTGTAGCTAGGACAATTGAAAGTTTCAAAATTGAAACTGATCAGCCTTTTGTTAATCCAAACTGAAACTCCATTTGAACAGGTTTCACCTCCTTCAGCATCTGGTGTTGCCATACTTTAGATTAGATTAGATTAGATTACTTACAGTGTGGAAACAGGCCCTTCGGCCCAACAAGTCCACACCGCCCCGCCGAAGCGTAACCCACCCATACCCCTACATCTGCATCTACATCTACATCTACCCCTTACCTAACACCTGACCTGCACATCTTTGGACTGTGGGAGGAAACCGGAGCACCCGGAGGAAACCCACGCAGACACGGGGAGAACGTCGCCTGAGGCGGGAATTGAACCCGGGTCTCCGGCGCTGCGAGGCAGCAGTGCTAACCACTGTGCCACCGTGCCGCCCACTGTAAAAACTGTAGAAACTGTATGAATGAACTGTAAGGTACACAGTTTGTTGTATGATTCATTAGATAGCATGAAAATAGAAAGCCTCATGCTCTTTTAATTGAACGTTTAATTAGGAACATATGACATGGAGCAGAATTAGACCATTTGGTCCTTCAAGTCTGCCCTGTCATTCAGTTAGATCTCGACTGATCTGATTGTGATCTCAACACCACTTTCATGTCTGTTTCTTCACAGTTCTCAACTCCCTTGTCTGTCAAAAATGTCTCTAACTGTTTTGAATAAATTCAATGGCACAGCCCCCAGTAATTTCTGGGAAAGAAAATCCTACATATTAAACAGAAAAGAAGTTCTCACCTCCACCTTAAGAGAGAGATCTTTCGTTCATAAACTGCGTCTTTTAGTCTGGTCTTCTCCACAGAGCAAATAGCCTCCCAGAACTCATTCCATAAGGTCCCTCAGAATTTTATGTATGTCAGTCCCCATTATTCAAAACTCGAATGAGTACAGGCCTGGTCTGTCCAATTTTTCTTGGCAGGACAGCCCCTTCATCACAGGAATGAGTCAAATGAACCTCTTTGAGCACAATTACTGACACAGGGAATGGAGTCAGGAGATGTATACCTGTAAAATTTCACTCTGTCAATTAAACTATCCCAAAGAAAAAACTGGTTCTGGTTCATTCCTTCACCACCTTGTTATCAAGAGTTTAACATACCTAACCTCAGAGTTTTTGATAATGATCCTCAATGCTAAGTGTTCTGTTCCTTAGCAATTCTGTATGCTGAAGTGCCCGAAATAATGTTATGCTAGTTTTTGTGAATATCTGAATTTAGCCTAATTCAGACTGCTTCAGGCTCCTTCCAGTCTTTTGAAAATACAGGATATTCTGGTCGTTTTCTTGATGCGTCAATAAGTATATGCACCAGCTATTATAACAACCACAAAGATTGTGGGTCAATGTGGAGGCAGCTGCAATTAGTATGGCTGAAGCCCAGTTCAGCTGCTGTTAGCATGACTGGTGGTGAAAATTAAAGTCAAAACTTCTATGGGAAAAGGAATTATTAGCTAAAGGTGTTATTATGAGGGGTATCAAAAGATTGCTCAAATAGGTGGGTTTTTAAAGAGAGAATTATGCAAGGAAAGGGAAGTGGAGAGGCATTTGGATAGAGGTAATTCTAGACCACTGGATCCTAAGTGTTGAAGCCAAATCCATTTGTGGTAGACTGCGAGTGGGAGAGAGAAGGAAAATAAAACAATGTTAGAATCTCAAAGAGGACTGAGGGCTGGAGTAGGTTACAAAACCTTTGACATGGATAGTGCAGGGACATGAATGGTTGTTGCAAGTTCCGGGGTTTATGTGTTTCAGTAAGAACGAGGAAGTTGGTAAAGAGGGGGAGGTTTGGCATTGTTTCTCAAGGACAGTATTACAGTGGCAGAAAGGACGTTTGAGGACATGTCTACTGAGGTAGTATGGGCTGAGGTTAGAAACAGAAAAGGAGAGGTCATCCTGTTGGGAGTTTTCTACATGCCTCTGAATATTTCCAGAGATGTTGGGGAAAGGATTACAAAGATGATTCTGGATAGAAGCGAGAGCAACAGAGTAGTTGATATGGGGGACTTTAACTCTCCAAATACCAACTGAAAATACTGTAGTTCAAGTACTTTAGATGGGTCAGTTTTTGTCCAATTTATGCAGGAGGTTTTCCTGACACAGTATATAGGCAGGCCAACAAGGGGAGAGGCCACATTGGATTTGGTACTGGGTAATGAACCTGGCCAGGTGTTAGATTTGGAGGTAGGGGAGCACTTTGATGATAGTGACCACAATTCAGTTATGTCTACTTTTGCAATGGAAAGGATAGGGATACACTGAAAGGCAAGAGTTGGAGCTGGGGGAAAGGCAATTAGGCAAAATTTAGGATGCATATGATGGGGAAGGAAACTGCAGGGGATGGGCACGATTGAAATGTGGAGTTTATTCAAGGAACAGCTACTGCATGTTCTTGATAAGCATGTGCCCATCAAGCAGGGAGGAAGTGGTCAAGCGAGGGAGCTGCGGTTTCCTAAAGAGGTTGAATCTCTTGTTAAGAGGAAGAAGGAGGCTTATGTTACGATGAGATGTAAAAGCTCAGTTATGTCACTTGAGAGGTACAGGTTAGCCAGAACGGACCTAAAGAGAGAGCTAAGAAGAGCCAGGAGGGGACATGAGAAGCCACTGGCAGCTAGGATCAAAGAAAACCCTAAAGCGTTTGATAGATATGCCAGGAATAAAAGAATGACGAGAGTAAGATTAGGGCCAATCAAGGACAGTAATGGGAAGTTGTGTGTGAAGTCAGAGGAGATTGGAAAAGCATTAAAAGAGTATTTCTCGTCAGTATTCACACTGGAAAAAGACAAGGTGGTCGAGGACAATACTGAAATACAGGCTACTAGACTAGATGGGATTGAGGTGCATAAGAGGAGGGGTTAGCAATTCTGGAAAGTTTAAAAATAGATAAGTCTCCTGGGCCAGATAGGATTTATCCTAGGATTCTCTGGGAAGCCAGTGAGGAGATTGTCGAGTCTTTGGCTGAGATCTTTATGTCGTTATTGTTTAGACTGAAGACTGGAGGATAGCAAATGTTGCCCCTTTGTTCAAGGAGGGGAGTAGAGACAACCTTGGTAATTACAGACCAGTGAGTCTTACTTCAGTTGTGGGTAACGTGTTAGAAAAGGTTAGAGTTTATAATCACCGAGAAAGGAATAAGTTGATAAGGGATAGATAACACAGTTTTGTGACAGGTAGGTTGTGCCTCACAAATCTTATTGAGTTCTTTGAGAAGGTGACCAAACAAGGTGGATGAGTGGAAATCAGTTGATGTGGTGTATATGGATTTCAGTAAGGTGCTTGATAAGGTAAGCTATTGCAGAAAATATGAATTCTCATGGGATTAAGGGTGATTTGGTGGTTTGGCTCAGAAATTGGCTAGCTAAAAGAAGACAGACGGTAGTGACTGATGGGAGATGTTCATCCTGGAGTTCAGTTACTAGTGGTGAACCACAAGGATCTGTTTTGTGGCCACTGCTGTTTGTCATATTTATAACTGACCTGGATGAGGGCGTAGAAGGATGAGTTAGTAAATTTGCCAATGACACTAAGATTGGTGGATAGTGCTGAAGGATATTCCAGGTTACAGAGGAACACAGATAAGCTGCAGAGCTGGGCTGAGAGATAGCAAATGGAGTTTAATGCGGAAAAGTGTGAGTTGGTTAACTTTGGAAGGAGCAACAAGAATATAGACTACTGGGCTAATGGTAAGATTCTTGGTAGTGCACATGAGCAGAGAGATCTTGGTATGCATGCGCATATATACCTGAAAGTTGCCACCCAAGTTGATAGGTTTGTTAAGAAGGCATACAGTGTATTGGTTTTTATTGGTAGGGGGATTGAGTTTCGGAGCTATGAGGTCACGTCACAGCTGTACAAAACTCTGGTATGATCGCACTTGGCGTAGTGTCTGCAGTTTTGGTCACCACATTATAGGAAGGATGTGGAAGCTTTGGAAAGGGGTCAGAGGAAATTTACTAGAACATTGCCTGGTATGGAGGGAAGGTCTTATGAAGAAAGGGTGAGGGACTTGAGTCTGTTTTCGTTGGAGAGAAGAAGATTGAGAGATGACTTAATTGAAACATATAAGATAATCAGAGGATTAAGTAGGGTGGACAGTGGGAGCCTTTTTCCTTGGATAGTGATGGCCAGAATGAGGGGATATAATTTTAAATTGAGGGTTATAGATATAGGACAGATGTCAGAGGTAAGTTCGTTACTCAGAGATAGTAGGGGCATGGAACGCACTGCCTGCAACAGTAGTAGACTCGCCAACTTTAAGGCCATTTAAATGGTCAATGGATAAACATATGAATAATAATGGAATAGTGTGGGTTAGATGGGCTTCAGATTGGTTTCATAGGTTGGCGCAACATCGAGGGCCGAAGGGCCTGTAATGTTCTATTAAACTGAAAATGGTTGAAATCACAAACAAAGATAAGGACTTTAGAAAGGGGTTTTACCTTTTAAATATGTTTATTGGTTGTGGGCACCATTGTCATTATATGTTATTGTATTGCCTGTAAAAAGCTAGGAGCTAATTAATAGGAAAGAATTGTATAAGTGCTCTAAAGAATAACATTTATGGCTACACTGGAGACTTCTAGTTTTCATGTAATATGGCACAAAGCAAGTTTCCTACCATGCAGCACAGCAAGTTAAAATATAAAAAAAACTCAAGGCTTTCTAAACCTGAAGTATGATTATTTCCAACATTTGGAAGCCTAAAGCAGCCAGAATACACAACAGCAGGTAAACACCAGTACTTATTGCCTACTTGAACTGCTGCAATGTGTAATGTGGGTTTACCCACAGTACTGCCAAAGAAGTTGTCAATAGGTTTTGGTCCAGCACGATTGAAAGAATAGCCATGAATTTCCCTATCAAGAAATGTATTACTTGGATAGTAGCTTATAAGCAGTGTTCACATCTATCAGTTGCCCTTATTCATCAATATAGTAGAGGTTGCAGGTTTGTAAGGTGCCATCAAAGAAATCTGCACATGTAGTTGCTGTCTATCTTGTAAATGGGTGAAGAGAATTCACTGACGCTGATTACATTGAATGCCAAAAGAAAAGTTTAGGCTCTGTAAAGTTGAAGATGGCTATTAGCTGGCATCCTTGTGGCAAAAATGGTATTTGTAACTTAATAGCCCAAACTTATTTCCCTAAAGGATTAACTGAATCAGATAGGTTCTTACGAAAACCTGATAGCTTCACTATCATTAGTATTGATAGTTTTTTAAGTCATGGAATGGGTGTCAATGCAAGTCAATGAGATTAGGGGTAATGGATGAGGAGAATTGGTTAAGAGTGAAATACAGGCAGTAGAGTTTTAAATCTGACAGCAATTACAAAGAATGTTTGGGCAATCTGGAGAGCATTGCAAGAGTCGAGATTGGAGATGACAAAGGTGTAAATGAGGGATTCCACAAAGTATGTGGGAGGGTGGTGACACTACAAGGATGGAAAGAGAGATCCATGTGATAAAAATGATTTAGGGTTGAAGTGGCTTTTTACGGCAATGAAATTGATGGAACTATTTGAGGCAAGTGGTGGTGTTACATTCTTTATATATTAAAGAATATTCTGCCCTCTTCGTGCATCTCTAATTATCCACCGAAACCCATTCCCACATCCTCACCCTTCTCCTGATCCCATCCCACACAAAAGTCTTGTCTGAGCCTAAATATTCTGGATCCATTGTTCTCTTTGTTGCAGGATGTTTAGCAAGACACCCTAATGAGATCTGCAGCTGCTGGGATCACTAGATCTTGCAAACTAATCTGATTAGCCACCATCTCTGAAGGGGAGGATTCCTGTCCAAGCCCATTTCCACTTGTTTTGGTCGCTAGCAGCATGTTATCACAACAAACTTACCATTTTTTAGGTCATGATTGGAGTTTGGGGGTGGGGGGGGGAGGGGTGGTGTGAAGTAGAAGTGGTCAACATTCCTGTAAATTCCAAACCAATAACCAGCTACAATCAAATTCTGCAATTCATCTGAACGAGGGAGTGGACAAAATGGCATGAAGATTTCTATTTTCATGCTACCTAATGAGTCATGCTGGAATTATGCCTGTTTAATGACTAACAGCATGATCATATTAAGCTGTGATGCCTTCTACTGTTGACTTGCTTGGTGACGCCATTTAGGTAAAAACAAGGACTGCAGATGCTGGAAACCAGAGTCTAGATTAGAGTGGTGCGGGAAAAGCACAGCAGGTCAGGCAGCATCCGAGGAGCAGGAAAATCGATGTTTCAGGCAAAAACCCTTCATCAGGAATAGAGGCAGGGTGCCTGCACAGTGGAGAGATAAATGAGAGGGGGGTGGGGGTGGGGAGAAAGTAGCATAGAGTACAATAGGTGAGTGGGGGTGGGGATGGAGGTGATAGGTCAGAGAGGAGGGTGGAGTGGATAGGTGGAAAGGAAGATAAGCAGGTAGGACAGGTCTTCCTGGCGGTGCTGAGCTGGAAGGTTGGAGCTGGGGTGAGGTGGGAGAAGGGGAAATGAGGAAACTGGTGAAATCCACATTGATGCCATGGGGTTGAAGTGTTCCGAGGCAGAAGATGAGGCGTTCTTCCTCCAGGCATCTGGTGATGAGGGAGCGGCGGTGAAGGAGGCCCAGGACCTCCATGTCCTCGGCAGAGTGGGAGGGGGAGTTGAAATGTTGGGCCACGGGGCAGTGTGGTTGATTGGTGCGGGTGTCCCGGAGATGTGTCCTAAAGCGCTCTGCTAGGAGGCGTCCAGTCTCCCCAATGTAGAGGAGACCACATCGGGAGCAACGGATACAATAAATGATATTGGTGGATGTGCAGGTGAAACTTTGATGGATGTGGAAGGCTCCTTTGGGGCCTTGGATGGAGGTGTTATTATTGACGACCGACTTGACATTGACATTTTTACAAACCCACCGACTCCCATAGCTACCTGGATTACACCTCTTCCCACCCTACCTCCTGCAAAAATGCCATCCCGTATTCCCAAGTCCTCTGCCTCCACCGTATCTGCTCCCAGGAGGACCAGTTCCACCACAGACCACACCAGATGGCATCCCTCTTTAGAGACTGCAATTTGCCTTCCCACGTGGTTCAAGATGCCCTCCAATGCATCTCGTCCACATCCCGCACCTCCGCCCTCAGACCCCACCCCTCCAACCGGAACAAGGACAGAACGCCCCTGGTGCTCACCTTTCACTCTACCATCTTTCGCATAAACCACATCATCCAAAGACATTTCCATCACCTCCAAACGGACCCCACCACAAGGGATGTATTTCTCTCCCCACCCATTTCCGCTTTCCACAAAGACCGTTCCGTCCGTGACTACCTGGTCAGGTCCACGCTCCCCCTACAACCCACCCTCCCATCCTGGTACCTTCCCCTGCCACCGCAGGAAATGTAAAACCTGCACCCACACCTCCGCTCTCGCCTCCATCCAAGGCCCTAAAGGAGCCTTCCACATCCATCAAAGTTATACCTGCACATCCACCAATACCATTTATTGTATCCTTTGCTCCCGATGTGGTCTCCTCTACATTGGGGAGACTGGACGCCTCCTTGCAGAGCGCTTTAGGGAACATCTCCGGGACACCTGCACCAATCAACCACACCGCCCCGTGGCCCAACATTTCAACTCCCCCTTCCACTCTGCATAGGACATGGAGGTCCTGGGCCTCCTTCACCGCCGCTCCCTCACCACCAGACGCCTAGAGGAAGAACGCCTCATCTTCCGCCTCAGAACACTTCAACCCCAGGGCATCAATGTGGATTTCACCAGTTTCCTCATTTCCCCTTCCCCCACCTCACCTCAGCTCCAACATTCCAGCTCAGCACAGTCCCCATGACCTGTCCTACCTGCCTATCTTCCTTTCCACCGATCCACTCCACCCTCCTCCCTGACCTATCACCTACATCCACACCTGCATTCACCTATTGTACTATATGGTACTTTCTCCTCAGCCTCACCGCGGTCTCAGTTATCTCTTCACTCTGCAGACATCCTGCCTCTATTCCTGATGAAGGGCTTTTGCCCGAAACATCGATTTTCCTGCTCCTCAGATGCTGCCTGGCCTGCTGTGCTTTTCCAGCACCACTCTAATCTAGACTCTGGTGATACCATTTGCAGAAGAAGAATGATCACTTCTGCCGGATACCAAAGGGGAGGCTTAAACAATGGAATTCTCCCCCATGTATTGCAGGAAGAACATGTTGAGGAAATAAATTAATTATGCGTGTAGATACTGAGGCACAGATCACTATGCTTCTTTGCCACTATCCCACTATTTTTACGTATGAACTCTTCTGCATGTATGAACTTGTGAACTTATACTACTTTCTAACCAATCTCTAGGAATTCTGAAGTTGTTGTGCTGATTTATTTTCTAATTATGACTTCCTTGTAGCGTAAATCAAACTTACCTCTGTATGAGCTCGTGTGCCACAGCAAACCCCCTAAGCACAGAACTGAAGGGGAAATTGGTGGGTCAAACCTGTGTCATGTTCTTCTGTTACTTATTACAACTGTTCAACACATTCCTTTCAGCAAATGTGAAAGCCTCTGATTAATGGTAGGTCGGGGTTTATGAGCTTCCCCCCCACTTCCATTTTGGAGGCCTGTTCATGTCAAAGATTTTGATTTTGATTTCGGGTGGAATTGGGGTATGAAAGGGAGCAGCAAGCTTGCACACAGACGCCTAGAGAAATATTACCTTCTAGACTCTTTTTTTTAAACATATGCAGGATCCAAGTCCTCCCAAACACAGCAGAAATCATAAGTTGGCAAGTGAGTGAAAATAGGAAAGCAGTAGGCCAGCTTCAAGGAAATCATGAGAACAGTTCCCTGCACAAATCATTTTATCAGACAGATCGGGAAGTGGACACCTGTCCTTTTGGTGGGAGGAGCAAAGATTGGTGCAGAGAGTCTCCTGAGGATTCCTGTGGAGTCTGGAGAAGCACTTTTGTTTTTTTTTTAAAGAGATCTAATGTCGCTCGGCAATCTTCCAACCAGGCACCTGTCTTCAGCAGGTTTAACCTGACAGGAAATTCACCACGACCTTCCTGTTCAGGCCTCAGATAGAAATGACACATATCATCTTCTCCCGATTCTTAGTATTCATCACACAGTGTATGCCAGTTTGGGAGTTTGTGAGGTTAGGGAGATGGCAGTTAAAATCAAGACAAAAACATAAAACTACCCATTCCAAGAGTAAATTTGGAATGAACTATCATCCATTATATAGAATAAAATAAAATACAGGCATACTGAATTATGTTCCTAATTCCATTTCTCAGACACAGAATTAAGTGAAACATAAATTGAAAAGCAAAAATATTGTAAATGTGAATATTGAAAATGAGAAGTGCATTTGTTACATGATGTGTTCTTTCCTGGGTCAGGTCTTTTTCGTGACATTCCAGCCACGGTTAACATTTGCTGCATGAAGCCAACTGTCAAAACACCAATTACTTCAAGAATGTTTAAACAATGTTTCAGGCATGGAGCCAACTGGCTCGAAAATGCACAAATTAATACAAGCCGTATGTAAAGCAACGTTTTATTAACTGTACATTCCTTTCAAATACTACAATGTCGGGCCCATAAAAGCAATAAATTAGGTGGCATGTCTGCATATCACTGGAAATGAGGTTCTGACATACTAACTGTTTCGATAGTACTTTTGATATGGTCTATAATTATAAATTGTTCCTTTTTTTCCTTTTTCAGCAATTATTCATCAATTAATACAAGAAACCATCAATACAATGGTAGACTCCAAGAAGATACAGACAGGCAGAAAAAATACACAGTTAAGTGGTTCATGAAATTTAACAGAGAAAAGAATGAAGAAATACATTTTGGTCAGGAAAATGAGTAAACGGTACATCAAATAAAGGGTACCGTTCCAAATGTATTGCAGCAACAAAAATACCATTTGGCACATGCACAAACCATGGAAGATGGCAGGGCAGGTTGAGCAAATTTGGGTTTTGGGTTTCAAAGATTGAGGCATTGAATATGAAAACAAGAATCTGAGTTATCCAAGATGGAAGATAGGAAAAATCTCTGACTGCAACAGGCTGCTCCTTTTTTGAGGTATTTTCGGTGTTGGAGGTGATTTCCTCAAATTCCAGGAGCAGCAATTACTGGTTTATATGTTGTTGCATTGCTTTGGAACTTTGGAGAAAAAAAAAGTCAAAACAACAGCACTTTGAAAAGGGAGAGGAACAGACAAATGCAGCACATAGTGAGGTCAGTACAGGAGAGAGAGAAAGAAAAAAACAACCCACACTGCTCCCTGACACAGCAGTGAACCTGCGCAGTTACTGCCTTTGCTGTTTGAATTCATGTATCGCTGGACATTGGAGTGTATCTGGGAAAATTAACAAACAGTGAAATTCACAACTAATCTTGGAGGAACCTGTTTGGGAAAGGTCACAGCACAGACACAGATAAGTGAATAGTTTTAAGTGCGGCCTTACACTAAGTCTGCAGTAGTGAGTACAGTGGGTTCTTTTTTGATACACGTTTTATTGAGATATGTCTCTTGATTAAACTTAAAATATAAGCCATAAGTATTAAGTTAGCCTGGAGCAGTGTTTTGTCGAGGAATAAGACAGTGTTATTTTCTGTGTCTGCAGATTGGAAGCAGCAAAAATGGCCTTTAGTAGAGTGATATGCTCTTGTCGGATGTGAGAGTTTTGGGAGAGTTTACGTGTTACTGAGGATTATATCTGCAATAAATGCTGTTGGTTGCGAATTCTACCAGGTCAAATGGATCTGTTTGAGTGACAGTTAATGGCAATGAGGAAACTACAAGAACAAGGGGGTGTGATGGATGGCAGTTATAGGAAGGGAGTAAAATTGCAGATACAGTCACATAGATGGGTTAACTTGAGGAAAGATAAGAGAGATAGGCAAGTAGTGCAGGAGTTTTCTGTGGCTATCCCCGTTTCTAAAAAGTATGCTGTTTCAGAAAATGTATGGGGTGATGGATTCTCTGGGGAACGTAGCATGAGCAGCCAAGTTTCTGGTATTGAGACTGGCTCTAATGCAATGAGGGGTATGTCGGGTTCCAAGAGATCGATTGTGTTAGGGATCTCTCTAGTCTGAGGTAGATAGACGTTTCTGTGGCCAGCAGTGAAAAATCAGAATGGGGTGTTGCTTCCCTGGTGCCAGGATCAAGGATGTCTCAGAGATGGTGCAGAATGTTTTCAAAGGGAAGAGGGGCCAGCAGGAGGTCATTGTCCACATTGGAACCCACGACATAGGAAGGGAAAAGGTTGAGATTCTAAAGGGAGAATACAGAGAGTTAGGCAGGAATGTATAAAGGAGGTGCTCAAGAGTAGCAATATCTGGATTACTCCTGGTGCTACGAGCTAGTGAGGGCAGGAGTAGGAGCATAGAGCAGATGAATGCATGGCTGAGGAGCTGGTGTATGGGAGAAGGATTCACATTCTTAGATAATTGGAATCTTTTCTGGGGTAGAAGTGACCTGCACAAGAAGGACGGATTGCATCTAAATTGGAAGGGGACTTATATACTGGCAGGGAGATTTTGTAGAGCTGCTCGGGAGGATTTAGTAAGATTGTGGGGGGTGGGGGGGGGGGGGGGGGGAGGGGTGGTGGGGTGTGGGACCCAGGGAGATGGTGAGGAAAGAGATCAATCTGAGACTGGTACAGTTGAGAAAAGAACTGAGTCAAACAGGGCAGGCAGGGCCTAAGCAAAGAACAAGGTAGGACTGATAAATTAAACTGCATTTATTTCAATTCAAGAGGCTTAACAGGGAAGGCAGATGAACTCAGGGCATGGTTAGGAACATAGGACTGGGATATCATAAAAATTACAGAAACGTGGCTCAGGGATGGACAGAACTGGCAGTTTAATGTTCCAGGATACAAATGCTACAGGAGGCAAATGAGGAGGGGGAGTGGCTTCTTTGATAAGGAAAAACATTACAGCTGTAACTGAGGGAGGATATTCCTGGAAATACATCCAGTGAAGTTATTTGGGTTGGACTGAGAAATAAAAAAAGCTCAATCATCTTAATGGGATTGTATTATAGACCTCCTAATAGTGAGAAAGATATTGAGAAACAAATTTGTAAGGAGATCTCGATTATCTGTAAGTATAATATAGTGGTTATGGTAGGGATTTTAGCTTTCCAAACATAGACTGGGACTGCCATAGTGTTAAGGGATTAGATGGAGAGGAATTTGTTAAGAATGCACAAGAAAATTTTCTGATTCAATATGTGGATGCACTGATCAGGGAAGGTACAAAACTTAACCTACTCTTCGGAAATAAAGCAGGGAAGGTGACTGAGGTGTCAATGGGGGAGCACTTTGGGGCCAGTGACCATAATTCTATTAGTTTTAAAATACTGATGGAAAAGGATGGACGAGATCTACAAGACGAAGTTCTAAATTGGAGGAAGGCCATTTTTGATGGTATTAGGCAAGAACTTTCAAAATCAAGATTAGAGCGGTGCTGGAAAAGCACAGCAGGTCGTGCAGCATCTGATAAGCAGGAGAATCAACATGTTGGGCAAAAGCCCTTCATCAGGAATGAGGCTGGGAGCCTTGGGAATGGAGAGATAAATGGGAGGGGGTTGGTGGGGGGAGGTAGATGAGAGTGCAATAGGTGGATGGAGGTGGGGGTGAAGATAGCTTTCAAAAGCTAATTTGGGGCAGATGTTTGCAGGTAAAGTGATGGCTGGAAAATGGGAAGCCTTCAGATTTGAGATAATGAGAGTCCAGAGACAGTATATTCCTGTCAGGGTGAAAGGAAAGGCTGGTAGGTATAGGAAATGCTGGATGACTGAGAAATCGAGGGGTTGGTTAAGAAAAAGAAGGAATCATATGTCAGCTTTTGACAAGATAGTAAAATGAATCCTTAGAAGACTATGAAGGCAGTAGGAGTATACTTAAGAGGGAAAACAGGAGGGTAAAAAGGGGACATGAGATAGTTTTGGCAAATAGAATTAAGGAGAACTCAAAGGGTTTTTACAAATACATTAAGGATAAAAGGGCAACTAGGGAGAGAATAGGGCCCCTCAGACATCTGCAAGGTGGCCTTTGTATGGAACCACAGGAGATGGGGGGAGATACTGAACAAGTGTTTTGTATCAGTATTTACTGTGAAGAAGAACATGGAAGATACAGAATGGAGGGAAATAGATGTGACATCTTGAAAAATGTTCATGTTACAGAGGAGGAAGTGCTGGATGTCTTGAAACAAATAAAAGTGGATAGATCCCCAGGATCTAATCAGGTGTACCCTAGAACTCTGTGGGAAGCTAGGAAGTGATTACTGGGCTCCTTGCTGAAACATTTGTATCATCGATAGTCACAGGTGAGTTGCCAGAAGACTGGAGGTTGGCTAACGTGGTGCCACTGTTTAAGAAGGGTGGTAAGGACAAGCCGGGGACTACAGACCGGTGGGCCTGACGTCAGTGGTTAGCAAGTTGTTGGAGGGAATCCTGAGGGACAGCATGAACATGTATTTGGAAAGGGAAGGGCTGATTAGGGATAGTCAACATGGCTTTGAGCGCAGGAAATCATGTCTCACAAACTTGATTGAGTTTTTTGAATAAGTAACAAAGAAGATTGATGAGGGCAGAGCGGTGGACGTGATCTCTTTGGACTTCAGAAAGGCATCTGACAAGGTTCCCCATGGTTAGCAAGGGGTAGATCTCATGGAATACAGGGAGAACTAACCATTTAGAGAGAGAACTGGCTCGAAGGTAGAAGACAGAGAGTGGTGGTGGAAGGTTGCTTTTCAGACTGGAGGCCTGTGACCACTGGAGTGCCACAAGGATCAGTGCTGGGTCCACAATCTTTTGCCATTTGTATGAATGATTTGGATGTGAGCATAAGAGGTACAGTTAATAAGCTTGAAGATGACACCAAAATTGGAGGTGTAGTGGACAGTGAGGAAAGTTATCTCAGAGTACAACAGGATCTTGATCGGATGGGCCAATGGGCTGAGAAGTGGCAGATGGAGTTTAATTTAGATAAATGTGAGGTGCTGCACTTTGGGAAAGAAAATCTTAGCAGGACTTATACACTTAACGGTAAGGTCCGCGAGAGTGTTGCTGAACAAAGAGGCCTTGGAATGCGGGTTTATCGCTTCTTGAAAGTGGAGTTGCAGGTAGACAGGATAGTGAAGGCGGCGTTTGGTATGCTTTCCTTTATTGGTCAGAGTATTAAGTGCAGGAGTTGGGAGGTCATGTTACAGCTGTACAGGACATGGGTTAGGCCACTTTTGGAATATTGCGTGCAATTCTGGTCTCCTTCCTAGTGGAAGGAAGTTGCGAAACTTGAAAGGGTTCAGAAAAGATTTACAAAGACGTTGCCAGGGTTGGAGGATTTGAGCTACAGTAGAAGTTGAACAGACTGAGGCTATTTTCCCTGGAGCGTCAGAGGCTGAGGGGTGACCTTACAGAAGAAGTGGTGGAGGCTAGTATGATTGCAACATTTAAAAGGCACCAGAATGATTAGGAAGCGTTTGGAGGGATATGGGCCGGGTGCTAGCAGGTGGGACTAGATTGGGTTCGGATATCTGGTCAGCATGGATGAGTAAGACCGAAGGGCCTGTTTCCATGCTGTACATCTCTATGACTCTAAAATTAGGATGAACATTTATTAACCTCTTCTTCAGACTTACTTGGAGAGCTGCGTCCAACTTTGAGCATGCAGTAAAGATGGGAAAGCGTTCAACAGGGTGTAGAAAACATTTACAAGAATTTTCCAGGATTTCAGTTATGTGGATTATGGAAGAAGCTGGGCTTGTTCTCCTTAGAGAAGGGAGAGAGCAAGTTTAATAGAGGGCAGGATATTATAGGGACCCGGGTGAAATGGGTCACGGTGAAATTTATGGCAGAATGAAATTAGAAGTCCGGTGAGGCCTACCTTGTCTTCGGAAGTATCTTGCTCCATCTTGTATCTTGCTCAATTGTATATGTATTTGGCGAGTGGAATGACATATTTCTCATTAGACATCAGAGAGTTGCCAATTAAGATGGATTAGAGCATGCTAAGTGTCTACTTGATGTAGCAAATCACCTTCTTAATACACAGCTTCCCATCTTACTCAACATGCCAAACAAGCTAGATAGCAAGAATTCTTGTTGTAGACATCAGACTGGATAATGATGACTTCAGTTCACTGCTAGCTGCATCCAACCTCCATCTGGCACCAACATCACAGGACACTCTCCATGGCAATGGCATCCGACATTCATCAGTCTGTAAGAATCCTCATGGCTCATCTCCAATCCAGTTACAAGACAATTTTGCACTTCAATGTGCTACAGTTGCATCTGCAACTATCATTGTAATACTGCTACAAGGCCACTGTGCATTCAGGGACATACACCCAGCTCATGGGCTAGACCAGGCTACATCTCTAGCTTGTTTACTCATGTCCTAATGCTCATTCTCTCTGAGCCTAACTAGATGCTCATTGCATCCCTACCTTTCTGGGCTTTGCCCTCTTAGCCACAACTACAGGCTCATATTACCTCTGTCTTGCCTTGCCGTTCAGCACAGACATAACAGCAGGAAGATTGTCATAGCTGGCAGTCGTCCTCAGTCAATTCAGTTCAAAGAAAAAAAAAGGCAGATGTAAGGTTTAGGAAACTGAAGACAGACAGAGCGCTTGAAGAATATAAAGGAAGCAGGAAAGAACTTTAAAAAGTTAGAAGGTCTGAACGGGGACAATGAAACGTCCTTGGCAAACAGATTAAGGAAAATCACAAGGTGTTTATAAGGAGCAAGAGGCTAGGTAGGAAAAGGCCAAGTCCACTCAAGGGAGGTGGAGGAAATTTATGCATGGAGCCGGAGGAAGTGGGTGAGGCTCTTAATAAATACTATGCATCATGGGGTGGTCAGAGTCAGGATCCTTTCCACACAGGGTATGAAGAATTGAATGTTGGGCAGCCCAAGACCCATTTTGACTTCTTCTACCCTATTATGGGTTGTTTCCCTTGTAGAATGAAAAAATGAATGGGGGTGATACAGCTGTTAGTGCTCTCAGGGACTGGGGTGGGTGAGAGTGAGTGGAGATCTTTTAGGCAATACAATATAATTAAATAGAAGAATAGAATAGAATAGAATACCTACAGTGTGGAAACAGGCCATTCGACTGAAAGAGTCCAAACCTACCCTCTGAAGATCATCCCTCCACCCATCTCTGTCTTCCTCGTGGTTAGCACACCTAAGCTTCACATCCCTGGACACTATCAGCAATCTAGTGTAGCCAATCCACTTAACTTGCACATCTATGGACTGTGGGAAGAAACCAGAGCACCCGGCAGAAACCCAAACAGACACAGGGAGACATGCAAATTCCACACAGACAGTTGCCCAGGGGTGGAATTGAACCTGTGACGCAGCAGTGCTAACCACAGAACCACTGTGCTGCTCAATGGGGAGAGTGGTACAGCATGAGTTTTGGTGGGAAGTGAGTACAGTAACAGAGACAGAGTCAGCGTAAGGCATCAGGGAGAAGATGGTGGCACTTATGCTGGCAGAGTGCAGAAGATCTTTGACCTTCTTCCTACATTGTTATGCATTCCACCAGGCAGCTGAGACTGCACTAACCCAAGCTGGTATGATCTTGTGTTGTGGCATCCAGTGCTGGTTCTGTGGGGATAGGTGATGCCACATTTGCACCATCTTGTCCAGGAGGACTTCTAGGTCCCTGTCTGCAAAGTGGTGTTGCAATTTCCACCTCTCTGCCACATCCTGGATGAATGGTAAGAACAATGCTGTGCAACTCCGGACTGACAGAGATGTCTGGGTGCACAACAAATCTTTAAAGATGGTGCAGGTGTAAGGAATGGCACATAATAAGGTGCAATGGAATCAAGCATGACGGACGCCATAGTGGTGGTCTGGACTGTTGAGAGGCCATGTTTGGTAAGATACAGCAAAAAATCTCGCTGGATTGCAAAATAAGAATGCATCCAAGAAAATTCAACACAACTTACACTTTGCCAAACAAAATGTAAGATTCAGCCCAGAGACATTCAAAATGTCTTTGGGAGTCCAGGCCGTGCAGATGTAAGAGAAAGTGTTACCATTGGTGGAAGTGTTGAGGATTAGTGGAATACTGATTTAAGGTGATTAGTGTAATAGTCAATGGCAACCTGATATGAAAGATATTTTATGCATTTTTTTAGTATCTGGAATGCACTGCTTACAAGTGCAGTGTAAACAAATTCAATTGTAGTTTACAAAGGGAACTGGATAAGCACTTAAAGAAAAACAATGAGAGGGCTGCAAGGAAAGTGAGGAGGAGAACCAGTTAGCTGTTGTTGTGGAGAGGGTGAGGTAGGCCGAATAGTTTTCTTCTAAGCTGTAGCTAACCAAATTTTCTGGGGACGAGAAAGCAAAGACCCATACAGTTGTTATTGATCATTCTTATACTTTTAATTCTGTAAATCTTTTATAATCTATAAAGAAATCTGATCTGTCTCACTGCTGTTGTAACAGTTAGCCATGAATATATGAAAGGATAGTCTATTTACTATCAGACTAACTAATATGCTGTATTTTCTGTACCATTTTCCCCACACTTGAAATACTAGTTCAAATCCAACCATGACAAATGATGTAATCTGCATTCAATAAAAATCTGGAATTAAAAGTTTGTCCAATGGCGACCACGAGTCAATTCTTGTTTAACAAAACAAACATCTGGTTAACTAATGTACTTGAAAATGAAAATTTACCATTCTTACCTAGTCTAGCTAGCATATGGCTCCAAACCCACAGCAATGTGAGTGTCATAGAGTCAGAGTCATAGAGATGGAGAGCATGGAAATAGATCCTTCAGTCCAACCCGTCCATGCCAACCAGATATCCCAACCCAATCTAGGCCCACCAGCCAGCACCCGGCCTATATCACTCCAAACCCTTCCTATTCATATATCCATCCAAATGTCTCTTAAATGTTGGAATTGTTCCAGCCTCCACCACATCCTCTGGCAGCTCATTCCATACATGTACCACCCTCTGCGTGAAAAAGTTGTCCTTTAGGTCTCTTTTATATCTTTCCCCTCTCACCCTAATCCTATGCCCTCGAGTTCTGGACTCCCCGACCCCAGGGAAAAGACTTTGGCTATTTATTCTATCCATGCCCCTCATAATTTTGTAAACCTCTATAAGGTCACCCCTCAGCCTCCGACGCTCCAGGGAAAACAGCCCCAGCCTGTTCAGCCTCTCTCTATAGCTCAAATCCTCCAACCCTGGCAACATCCTTGTAAATCTTTTCTGAACCCTTTCAAGTTTCACAACATTTTTCCGATAGGAAGGAGACTGGAATTGCAAGCAATATTGCAACAGTGGCCTAACCAATGTCCTGTACAGCCGCAACATGACTCAATACTCTGACCAATAAAGGAAAGCATACCAAACGCCTTCCTCACTATCCTATCTACCTGCCACTCCACTTTCAAGAAGCTATGAACCTGCACTCCAAGTTCTCTTTGTTCAGTGACACTCCCTCGGACCTTACCATTAAGTGTATAAGTCCTGCTAAGATTTGCTTTCCCAAAATGCAGCACCTCGCATTTATCTGAATTAAACTCCATCTGCCACTTCTCAGCCCATTGGCCCATCTGGTCAAGATCCTGTTGTAATCTGAGGTAACCCTCTTCGCTGTCCACTACACCTCCAATTTTGGTGTCATTTGCAAACTTACTAACTGTGCCTCTTATGCTCGCATCCAAATCATTTATGTAAACGACAAAAAGTAGAGGGCCCAGCACCGATTCTTGTGGCACTCCACTGGTCACAGGCCTCCAGTCTGAAAAACAACCCTCCACCACCACCCTCTGACTTCTACCTTTGAGCCTTTTTTGAGGTATTTTAGGTGTTGGAATGACCTTAAATTGCTCCGGAAATAGCCTAGCAAGCTATTGTATCAACCCGCTACAAAGCCTAATGAAACTGGATGGACCATTTGCATTGACAGAGGCATGAGAAATGGCAACCCAGTCCTGTCTATCCTGCAAAGTCCTCCTTACTAACATGGGAAGGCTTCTGCCAGAATTTGAAGAGCTATCCCACAGACTAGTCAAACAACAATATGACACTGTCTGTGTAGCATAATTTGTGGGTATAATCATGTCCCAGGTGCCACCATTACCACCCATCAGTGTGTCCTGTTCCAGTGGCAGGGCAGATCTACCAGAGGTGATGGCACAGTGGTATGCAGTTGGGAAGAAGTTATCCTGAGACTCCAGATACAATGAAATCTTGAGGCAGTGGGTGAACCATAAGCAAGGAAATCACTTGCAGATGATCAATCCAACACTATGGAAGGTTTTAGATTAGATTAGATTAGATTGTTGTGGTTCTGTTCGCCGAGCTGGGAATTTGTCGAACAGAACCACAACAACGAGCACCCGAGCTACAAATCTTCTCCCAAACTTAGATTAGATTAGATTACTTACAGTGTGGAAACAGGCCCTTCGGCCCAACAAGTCCACATTAACCCTCCGAACAGCAACCCACCCAGGCCCATTCCCCTACATTTACCCCTTCACCTAACACTAATGGCAATTTAACATGGCCAATTCACCTAACCTGCATATTTTTGGACTGTGGGAGGAAACTCACGCAGACACTGGGAGAATGTGCAAACTCCACACAGCAGTTGCCTGAGACGGGAGTTGAACCCAGGTCTCTGGCGCTGTGAGGCAATAGTGCCACCGTGCTGCCCAAAATATTTAAATTCCCTACAGTGTGGAAACTGGCTCTTTGGCCCAACCAGTCCACACCGGCCCTCTGAAGAGTAACCCACCCTCCTCTGACTAATGCACCTATCACTATGGCAACTTAACATGGCCAATTCACCTGACTTGCACATCTTTGGACTGTGGGAAGAAACCGGAAAACCCAGAGGAAACCCACGCATACACGTGGAGAATGTGCAAACTCCACACAGACAGTCGCCCAAGGCTGGAATCGAACCTGGGAGCCTGATGCTGTGAGGTAGCAGTGCTAACTACTGAGCCACCATGCCGCCCTTGGCAAGGTTGTGGCCCTGAACTTGCTGTACAACTAGCCAAGCTGTTACATTTCAGTTTGAAAACTGGCATCTATCCAAAAATGTAGACAATTTCCCAGGTATGCCATTATAAAACACAGGACAAACTGTACAATTATGCTCAGTTCAGGTAACCTCAGAGACACTCAGGTCCTAACCTCATCACAGCCTTGATTCAAACATGGGCAAAAGAGCTGACTTCCAGAAGTGATTGCCTTTGGCATCAAGACATTATTTGACCAAGTGTGGAACAAGGAAGCCCAGCAAAGGGGAGTCAACAGGAAACAGGGGAAATCCCTCTGCTGGTTGGAGTCATACCTTGCACAAATGAAGGTGGGTGTGATTGTTGGATGTCAATCATCTTAGACCAAGGACATTACTGCAGGAGTTTGGAAATATATCACTGTTCCTTCATTGTTGCTATGTGAAAACACTAGAACACCCTCCCGACCAGTATTTTGGGAGTAACTGCAGAAGTTCAATAAGACACTTCACCATTACTTTCTCAAGAGTCATTAGGGATGGGTAATAAATGGCCACATTTTAAATAAAGTCAAAAAAAAAGCAAAGCATGAAATTAACACTATTCAAAGTTAGTGTGCATCGAATTCCAAGTACCATGTCAGCAAAACAATATTGAGTTTCAGTTGGAATCTGGTCTGTCAACTGCAATAACACAGGTCTGTTTCTTTAAAATAATTTATCTTTTCCGACATTCAACCATTTTCTCACTGCTGTCACACATCTGAGTATCTTGTTCCGCAGAACCATATCATGTAATTCAAATAAAATGAAATTGGGAAGGAGAAGCTGGAAAAAAAAACAGACAGAAATGAGGAACTACAGATTTTTAGAAATGAAGTCACAAATGAAGAGGAAAATTTGAGAGATAATATAGGCAAAAAAAATCATAGAATTCAGGCAGTGGATAACAAATACAACTGATAGCAGGAAACAATATAAACTTGGGGGACAGCAATACTGCATGAACAGTGGATATGATGGGATGTGTGTTTAGATTATAAATGAAAAAGATCTTTCAGGCCATTTTGATCTCATCCTTCACATATAGTAAAATTACCATTTTCCAATACAGTGTTGCCCTTGGACAATGAAACTGGACATTATCAGTAATGTATGAAAGTTAGTACTGATGTTTGAGACATAGACCCATGGTGTGGTGTCAACAATTAGGATTAGTAAAAGATCTGTCACTCCAGTTAATGATTATCAGATAGCTTTAAAAAATAACTCTCAAAATGCACAGCCCTCAAAGGGGATGCAAGTGTAGACAAACCCGAGAGTACACTTACAGAGCAGGTTGAGAAAGTGATTAAAAAGGCACAAGGGATCCTGGATTTATAAAGGCTTAGAACACAAACGCAAAGACGTTGTGGTGAACATTTTGAAACCTCTGGTTGAGCCTCATCTGGAATATTGAGTCTAATTCTGAGTACCTTGGGGAAAAATGTGAAAATATTGTAGGAAGTATAGAAAAGACTTAAAAGCATTCTAAAATGAGGAAATTTAGTTACATGGATATATTATAAAGGCTTGGAGAATGAAAGTTTAAAGCTGATGCGACTGAATGTTAAAAATCATGTCTGGGATGTAAAAGGAGTGGACAGGGAGAAAATGTTCTAAATGACGGAAGCACTGAGAATCAGAGGTCACAGGTTTAAGGTGATTGGGGGGAAAACCCAATAGAAACACAAAGATGATTTTTTTTAATCCTGTGAGTTAATGATTAGGATCTGTAAAGTAGTGCCTGAGAGTGTAATGAAGGTAGACAGAATTATGGTTTTCAATAGGTATTAGATAAACAGGAGGGAACTGGTTGGGTATAGGTCGAGCAGAATTATTCACGCAGAGAGCCTGTACAGACATAAGGGTTAAGGGACCTTTCTCTATGCTGTAGCCATTCTGTGACGGTATATTTGCATGTTACTCAGAATTTCAGGATTTATTTTTCTGTTATTCTTTCATTTGCTGTGGTAACACTGACAAGGCTGACATTTATAGCCCATCACCAACTGCCACTGAGAAGGTGGTGGTGAGCTTTGTTTTGAACTGTGGTTTAGACTTACAGAGGTCTGGAGCACAAAAAAGGCACCTTCAGCCTATTGCATCCATATTAGTCAAAACAACCAGCGAACGATTCTCATTCCATTTTCCAGCACTTGGCCCATAGCTTTGTATGTCTTGACATCACAACTGCATATCTACATACTAAGTAGTTATGAGAGTTTCTGCTTCTATCACCCTTAAAGGCAGTAAGTCCAGATTCCCACCACCCTCTGGGTGAAAACATTTCTTCTCACACCCCCTCTAAACCTTCTGCCCCTTCCCTTAATTTATGCTGCCTGGGCATTGATCCCTCCATCACTGGATAACATTTCTTCCTGTCTACACTATCTATGTCCCTCATAATTTTATACATCTCAATCATGTTTCTTTTCAATCCCTGCCTGCTCTAAGGGAAAAAAAATCCCAGTAAAACCAATCTCTCTTCATAACTGAAACTCTCCAGCCCATGCAACATCTTGGTAAATCTCCTCTGCACCCTCTCTAATGCCATCATATTTGTTCTATAATGACAGTTCCAGAAATGAATACAATGCTCAAGCTATGGCCTAACCAACATTTTACACAACTTCAGCGTAACTTTCCTGCTCTTAAACTCTGCTTCGACTAATAAAAGCAAGAACACCATATGCCTCCTTAACCACTTTATCCACATATCTTGGTACCTTAAGGGACGGGTGTCCAGGCACACCAACGTGCCTCTGATTCTCAATGCTTCCCATGGTCCTCCCATTCATATGCATTCCCTTGCTTTGTTTGCCATGCAGAAAAGATGTTCTGAAAGTGCTTGTAGAAAATAACACAACAGTTGTAGATTTATTGCCATGGGTGGCATTTTGTAATGTGTGGCAGAACAATGTTTTCTTTCTGCATATAGCATTGAGTATGAATTTGTTGGGGATGTCTGTAGTTATTTGTCTAATGCCTCATTTGAGTTATTGTTGTTTAGTTGTGATTTAACTAACTTAATATTAAAATAAATAAAGTGATTACATAGATATTTATTTTCAGAGATTTTAGGATTGTATAATAATAATTTAGTATTGTACTCTCAACTCTTCCATATATATTTAACATTTTATTCCTCCTTTGCACAGATCTTAATTTATTTTCTTGATATTAACTTTGGAATCAACAAATTCAATGAAAATCAACTTCCCTAGACATAGGCACAAATTGATTTGTCTATTTGGGTATGCAGTGTGGAGTCACAGGTAGAGGCTAGGAGTTGGAATACACATGCCCTTTGAATTCAAAGTGCCTGTTGTAGCTGAAGAAGTGGCCTGTGTTTAAAATGATAAATTAATACACAAATACATTTTTTTCTCCTACCACTTCCTCAGCCCACCCAGTGATAACACTTCTCCTTGAGCTGACTGGTCAGTCATAGCTGGCTTGCTCATGTCCTTTATAAGAAGAGAATCTGTATTTTATCATACTGGCTTCCATGTGACTCCTGAATCATAGTAATGCGGTTGACTCTTAACTGCTCTCTGAAATAACCAAGCAAACTACTCAGTTGAATTTAGAAGATCACCACCATCTCCTTAAGGACACTTTGGAATGGAAAGTAAATGATGGCCTTGCAAGTGATGCACACAGCCTGTGAATGAACTAAAAAAAAGTAGCCTGAGAGACAGTGAAGACCAGAAATCCTCCTGTGCAGCTGATGGTAATGCAGAAGGTTGAATGTGGTTCACATATTTGCAAAAGTCACAAATCATCTTCACTGTAAAAGCCAGGAGGTTTAAAATTCTCTCTCAATGCTTCATCGAGTAAGATACTTTTGGACCATTAGCACCGATAAGGAAATGCATCTGCCAAAGTTCTGTCAGAGTGTTCCCTAACCAGTACTTTCAGTGACTTTAAAAGTGCCGACAGTTTGTCCCATTGATGTTCTTTGTTATTTGCAATACTTGATAAATGGGTACATTAATTCAAGCTCTTTGTATCATGATACAGGAAACTATTTAAAATCACAGAAAATAAATGACATGCAAACACCTCATTCACAACTCATAAACTTAACTCATAACCGCAAGCCAGAATGGCCTCTCAAGGTCAAAGGTAAGGGAATGTTAAAGGTGAAACGACTAGAATAAGAAATCAACCTCCACTCATGACTTGGAGATGCTGGCGTTGGACTGGGGTGTACAAAGTTAAAAATCACACAACACCAGGTTATAGTCCAACAGGTTTAATTGGAAGCACACTAGCTTTCGGAGTGTCGCTCCTTCATCAGATGGTTGTGACACAACCACCTGATGAAGGAGCGATGCTCCGAAAGCTAGTGTGCTTCCAATTAAACCTGTTGGACAATAATAACTTGGTGTTGTGTGATTGTTAACTTCATTTATGTCACCCTTTACATTCCTCTAACTCTGACACTAGAGGTCATTCTAACACCCAACAGAGTGAATAAATAATTTCTTTCTATATCCGTTGCCGTAGGACAAAGCTCTCCCAGAATTCCTTTGGAATTCAAAACTTGATTTTGTACTCCGTTATCATGTCTCTACTGTCTAGCCAAATAATAAGACTGGTTACACCCTGATGTGTTAGCCAGTGTCTTGTGTTAGTAGGGGTTCTGTGGTTAGCTTCCATTTCATAAAAGTGTCGTAACCACAAGAAAACCTAGTAAATTTCCCTAACTTTGCTAACCTCAAATTCAAGAACCATCCCCTTTCCCTATCCCAAGTTGGTTTAGTTTACATCTTAATATCTTCTCATTTAGTCATCTACAATGGCTGACATGATAAGTAATGGTAAGCAACCAGATCATCGGTGAAGGCCGAAGCGTGATTTTTGGCAAGCAGGTATTTCAGCTATTTATGCTTTGGGGAACCATTCAAGCCAATGAAACGACGATCAGAAGCCGACTGACAGCTCTACAAAAGTGACCAGCTGAAAAACAGTTCTGATCATAGGCCTAAGATATTGTTACTCTGAAGGTGAAATGCAGCATGGGCTGTGAAAGCTTAAATTGCAGACACGCCCAGGTTTCACCATTTGTAGTGCAGTTGATAGTTCTTTAACGTTTTTGAGTAAGTGCTCTGTGTATATGAATTGATGCTTTCTGTTGCAACATTTGACTGACAAAACACGAAAACAGTGATCATGAACTATTCTTCGCCCTCTCTCCCTAGTTTGCAGAAGAAGTTCTCCTCTCTCTTTTACCTCCCAGTACATGTCACTACGCTTTCTCTTCTTTTGTCCTTATTCCACAATGACAGCACTATTCACTTCCTCCTTAATATCTCAAACCTAAGTTTATATTTACAGTCTTCTCCATTTTCTCAATCCAATATGGTTTTTTCCTGCATATTTCAAAGCTGGAAATCCTTCCTAACTTTTTTTTTATTTTATGTGATCTTTAAACCAGCTGGTACATAGTCCTTACTATCTAGTTGTTACCTCTCACTTGGAATCATGTTAGCACTCTATTTCCCTATCCATTCAGTGGTGTCATCAGATCTGGTGGGTGTGTTGATCCAGAAAATGTCGGTTATAACTAAGGGGCAGTACCCCTACTCTGACTGCAATCCCTGCTAATCAGTACAAGGACAAATCTGCAGATGATTGGGAAGAGACTGTGACTTGGGAGACCAAAAGACTCATTGTGGGCTCTCAGGGGATTACCTTTGCTTCTCCTGCACCCGGGAACTGCCCAGAAAAGTAAACGGCTATAATCTTCCATGGTTTCATCATTGCCTTCAGCTGTGATTCTGCTTTCATGTTGAAGATAGTGAGGAACTCTTCCACTTTTTCCTTACGTTATGTTCAGCACAGGTAATGTCACTGTGCCTGATTTTGGCACTGAATGCAATATTCTAGCTGTGTTAAAATTAGGGACAGTGTCTCTTTAACTACAATCTTCCATTCCAATTTGAAGTGTACAATATATTGTGCAACAGGAAATTCTTACTAATATTTCACTAACAGCTGCTGAGCAGTAAATAACATTTTTTGAAAGCAGGCTAATTACTCAATAGAAGTTGACTGTGTGTAAACAGTGGGTCCTTGACTGAAGACCAATGGATTGTTTTTAACCCGTGGTAAACCTATTCTTGTTGAAGCAATTCTGTTTGTAAGGAGTTTGGCTTGACCATATGTAGCATGTATATGTATACAGCCACACAGATGGCTGGTCCAAAACTCCACTAGTTCTTGGAATTACTAACATAGTTAGAATGGCTAGGGTCAGAAGGTGAGAATGGAAGGAGAGCTGAAACAGAAAAGTTCAAAACATTTCCACTAATTAGTAACCACGCTAAAGAAGTGAATTGAAATGGAAAGATAAAACAGAACAATCAAAATGCATCAGGGTAAGAATAAAAACAAATGACATTAAAAGAAGGTAAAAGTTTTCCTGGAATTAGATTAACACTTTAGAATTATATCTTTCATAAAAGTTGCTCATTGTCATGATAGCAGTAAATATGGATTAGCAATTTTCAAACTTGATCTTCTGATTTTAATATTTTCATGACTTTCATATTTTTTAAAGGAAATACTGACTTGATATCACTGTAATGGTAACCAGAATAGGTTGAGCTGAACTCAATGAAGCAAATGTGAGATAAATAAACACAGTCTGAGTGAAAATTAACATTTTCTTTAAAGGCACTGAAACTCAGTCAGACATCTCCTTCTTTTGATTTACACCATTTTGGAACTTTCATATATTGGGATGAAAGTCAATAGCAGATTATCCTTCTTGACAAGGAAACAATGATGTCCAACAGGGGAATATACAAGTGAAATATCTTCTAGGATAACATCTTTTGAGCAGGAAAGAGGAAGAACATGGATTGGTAACAACAAGAACTGAAAGACTCTGTCTTACCCATTTCCTGATAAAGCAGAAATAGCCATTCATGGAGAAGCCAAGGATTCTATAAATTTCACTGCTGCTGACGATGTAAAATATTAACTAAACTGATTCAAATTTCACAATTCAAGATGACTGAAAGTATGTTGAATTCTGTGTCTATGTTGCAGCTTTGGTGACCATGTTTTCCCCTGCCTGGACCTATGGTCTTGAATTTCTTCTCTAAATGTTTTTGCCTCATTGGGTTACCCTCTCCTCCTTTAAGATACTTGTTAAGATCCACTACTGAGCAAGATTTTAGTTCATTCTCAGTGAAGCTGGAAATACATTTATATAATATATGCATATATTTAGGATTTGATAATTTTTTTATATCACTCAGGATTATTTTAAATAAGGAAATTTTAAAAAAAATGTAAATGATAATGGTAGGATATCATTATGACTTTTCTTCTTCTAATTCCCACACAGAAATCTGTCAATTTGACATGTAAACCCACAGGCTTTGAGCAGAATCCTAGGCAAACAGGGAGGAAAGAGTTAATCTAGGGACTGGATTAAGAGTGTGATCATTGAGAGGGATGGAGAGAGAAAATGGTGCCTTGTGGCATCTGGGAGAATGCATAACAAAACTAGAGGGAACGCCATATTGGAACTCGGAGGTCCGAGGAGGAATCAGTGAGATTGCCGGAGATAAAGATAGATACAAGTGCTGGGACAGCACTCTTGAACCTTCTGAGTCACAAGGAGTCATGGAAAAGGCACACCCCTTCCTGAGCCAGAAACTCATGTGTCAACAGGGAAGTGCAAATCAGATTTCCAATTTCAGTGTAGAAGTTTATCTTAAGTATGTTAAGGAAGTGTCCTGTCTCTCATTAATATAATAATGGGTGTATATCTGGTCTGTGTTAATAATTATAAGCCTACCCACCATTCTCCATCCAGCATGGGGGGGTTAATATTGAGCCCTGTGTGTAAAATAATAGTCTACACTCTCTGCATGATGAAAATTGAACAAAAACTGTAATGGCGAAGCACATATCCATTTCTTATTTGCATATTGAGAACGTTTAGGAAAAGCAGGAAATATGCAGGAGAGAAATTACACCAACATGCAGAACCAGAACACCACAAATACTTTGAGAGAGGAAATCAAACATATGAAAATGAATGCATAGCACGCGATATTTTACAACTCTATAGCCTCTGGTATCTGTTTAAGCATTGAAATTGCTTTAGCCTCCCAGGTCACTAGGAAGAAAAGTGACCAGAATTCCTGCTCCTAATATTTATCCAGTGACCCTTGCTAGCCACGTACAGATGTGAGTTAATGAGGATAAGACTAGGTTTAGCTCTGATGTAACCAGGTAAACTAGGTCAGGACTACAGCGAGCATTAGAAGCCAGACTTAGATACCTGTGTTAACAACAGAGGGCCCACACATGATTACATCATAATGCAAACACTTAAATGTTGTATTTCAATTCCCTTAAAGTTGTTCTGCATGACATGATGGTTGACCAGTGTTGTACTCAGTTTATAGCACATATCCACCTTTAATATTAGTTGTGTACATTTAGAGGTTTGTCTTCTGGCTCATACTGAAGAAATTATCAGTTCATATTTGAGACTGTTTTCACTAGCAGGACAACAAAAATATTATACAAGCAAAAACTTAATTCATCCAGTTTATGTTACAGTGCAGTTGTTTATCAGGACTGTAAGACACCTCCTTAGTAAGTCGTAAAATCTGTCATAAGCAGAACTAAATTTTTTGCAAGCATTAAGGAAATACAGAGTATTACATAAATGGTTGATGTCATTTTGACCGCAGTGCTGAATTGGGATAGAATGCAGCAACCCTTTAAAATGTCCAGGTCAGATGTCTACCAATTAGGGAGCAACACTTGCTCATCAACCATACTTAGGATCTTTAAACAACTCGGAAGAGCTGAAGTTATTTTTGTAGAATGAGTGAAACCAGCAAGAGTGCTGTGATTGACCGAAGAAGCCCACAGATCTCACGTGGATCAGGGAATTTTGTTGAACATAATTGAACTGACTGTGAACAATCATTGGAAAAGCGCATACTTGATGAAGAATGGTTACTTGGATGATATGATCAGTGCTCCTGGAAATACATCCAAGCAAACAGTCAGTGTCTTAAGGGGAGGAGGAGCTACAGGCAGGGGGATTGGGGCAGAAGAACCTGATGGCAAAATTGAGAGAAAAAAAAAGCAAACCAAATGGAGGCAAAAGTTTAAATTTAATATATGATTTACTCACTTAAATACTTCATACAGAAGTAAATATTGATTGAAACTACAAGTTATATTAATTCTATAAGGCACTTTCATGTTTTATTGAGCTGATCTTATACTTGAGAAAAGGAAGAAAAACCGATACAATCCTGCCATTAAATTCCTAAACCAACAACATATTTACATTGTTTGCATTTGACTATTTTCAAATGGAACACATGAGGAACAACCAGATACTATCGAACTTCAGCTCACCTGCATTTTGCAATTCATGGCACATATCCTGCAGCTTCTTTATTTAAAGTTAAGGTCAGGCATATTTCAAAATTGTAAATTGTCAGGTTTTGTCTATCGGAAATAAATATCTCCATACCTATGTTAGGAATTTAGAAAACAATTCTCAGTAATTGCTGGTGAGACAGGAAGGAAATGCTTTTGAAAATAGGTCCTAGGAATGTGGGTAGAAGATCAGACTAACAATGTTGAAGCCAATAGGTGGGTGTACACTTTAACAACTGTTTCTACCTGACAGTCATATTTGTGTTTCCACAAAAGAAGTTGGATATAAAATGCTACACAGGAACCACTGCAGGTAAATACTCATGAGGTTTTTATCTTCTACATACAAGATTTATTCTTTCTAAGTAGCAGTTTTTACAGAGCAGCCTCCAGGCATTCCAAACCAGATGTTGCCTAATTGTTTGCTATCATTCAGATGATATACTGGACAACAGGTACAGGTATTTGAACCTGCTCTATGCTTTTCAGATTTAAGGAACAGCACTGATCAGAAACCTTGGAATCCTTTTCACGCAACAAACTTAAGGGATTGGAGTCTGTTGCAGGGTTCTCATTCCAACACAGGGCTGAATTCTGGATTGGGAACTTAGAACTGCCAGTGACAAAAGCCTGGAAGTAATTTTTGAGGAGGGAGCTGGGCCCCATTCAATTAAGGACGGTGAGTGTGTTTCCAAGAGATGAAGGACATCAGCTACTTCATTGTCAGAGATGCGAATTGCTGATCCAGGTCAGGGAAAGAGAGAAAGTCTCAAGAAGAAAATTTAAAAAAAAATTACAAATACAAAAAGGCCTCAGCAGCTAGGTTACCAGCAAGGAGGATAAACCCCTCCAAAATGGCCTAAGGCCACAGCTGTGGTCTACTGTTATTGAAGATGGGGTGGGACATCCAAAAGCATTGAACCCTCTGTCTGCCATGGAGAAGCTGTTTGCATTCCTCAACCAGGCTGCAGCCTCTGTGGAGATGGAATCTATATGCCAATCATTGGTAGAGTGGTCCTAATAAAGATAATGAACTGGATATATGCTACTTGTGGGTAATAAACAGTTTTCTACTACAGCTCCCTTAAACTCTCAAAAGCGTCCAGTGGGTGGAAGTATGCTGACAAAATCAACTGTCAACCCCTGGCTGTGGGTAGGTCCACCTCCTTTGCTGCCTCTGCAGCCATTTGAGAATTCAACCCAAGGTGTTCACAGAATGATGAACAGTAACTTGCTGGTACAAGCAACTGATGGCTCAAGGCTAGTAAGCCAACTGTGTAGTTGGCTTCACCAAAATGCATCTCTGGTTACAGTTGTTATTTCTCAAGATGATCTAAAATTAAATATTTGATTAATATTTATTAATTCTTTTTTCTGGACTAACCTTAAAAATCTTCTCAATGAATTTGTCCTGATGTAGATGCCAGCAATGTCACAATATTGTCTACATGCCACAACTCACAGGGCCAGATTTTCCATTCAGTTCAAACAGAGACAAATACTAACTTTGCATTTTAAAAGTCGTCATTCTGAGCTAGCAAGAACATCCTTGTTCAATGAAAAAGCATTCACGCATACTGTTCCTTATAAAATTTGATGCCAGGTAGTTTTAACTCATCCGAGTGAAGGATGGAAAACTAGCTAGATTTTCTATTTGTTCCAATTCTCAAAACCCGCAATTACATGAAGACTTGATTGGTGCAATTATGTGCTTCAAAGTTCAAATTGCTGACTGTACTCAAAGGCTGATGATGTACCTGCATGGTATGTTCAAACTTTGCCTGAAGTCAACTGTACAATATCTTGGTTTTCTGAGGCATCACTTTAGATGTTCCAGAAACAACAGAGCTGGAATCTCACATTGTACCAATCTGTGAATTGCTTCTGATTCATTGGCTTATTATTGGCATACGTGCAAGGGCATTGGGGATAAAAAGGGTAGGGATTGCCAAAAATCTTTAATTGGTTTCAAACATTGTCAGCACTGTCTTCAATCTGTTTAATAGCCACAGGCTAGATTTTGCTCACTGCGATGTTTGGGTAAATTGGGTGGATTCAGGTCTTAGGATTCCAAGGCTAATAGGAAGTGTCACATGTATCCAACAGGCTAAAGTTCACTGAACAGCTTACATATTAGTGGGGCCTCATTCAGACCCAATTTCATTTTGTAGATTTACCACTAGAATAATGCATTGGAGGCCCACATATTTGTGAAACTATGTTGCTGGATTATTGTTGTGATCGGGAGCAATGGATTGCAAGAGCTTCTGACTTGAAGAAATATAACATCACTTGTTGTTATGAGTGGTGTTTCCAAATGGTCAAGTCACAGCAAGTCACACCAAGTATCTGAAGGTCTCAGAATCAAATGTGTTTAAATTCTAGTCTGCGGTCACCTTAGCTGGCACAGCAGTTAAGGCAATTGTTCTCTAATCGGTGAGTTACAGACATAGTGAATGGGATAGCGAGCTACCTTTCCTCTGGGACTGTGTCCCACTCCAGCACAAATGCCTATGCTATGCTCATCTCTAGGTCTCTCTTCCTTAAACTCCTGTTCATGACTGCTTCACCACGTCTCAAAATCAAACTCTGATTGTGAATGCAGCAGCAATATCTCCACTACTGTGCTCGAGTCTGTCTGATCCCAACCTCATTACCACGCAATGTGCTGGGTACCAATATCGACCACCTCATGATCCTCAATAGTGTTTCTGCTACTTTTCAGCAAGGTCATGAGCTCAAGATGAAGTAATGAACCAATAAGTGTCAAAATATTATTATTTTATATAAAGATCTTTAAATGCATACTACATCATAAATATTAAAATATGTTGTTACAATTTATTAGTTCTATATGGCATGTTACTATTCTTATTGCTATTAGTGTTGGATTCCAGGGTTACATTAATTTCCAATTATTGAAATAGAGACACACAGGAAAAGGGTTTGGGAAACACTGAGTTTAGGTGATAAAATAACCCCAAGAAGACACCTCCAAATAAAAACAGCCATGATTTTCATGCATCAGGTCTGTCAAGGTTTCAGGTCAGAACCCTCCATCAGGACTGGGGAGAGGGAAGGAGCCTGAGAAATAGAGGACGCCACACGGGGGCAACGAATGCAAAAAATCAGGTTATGTTTACCTGCATTTCCTCTAATCTGATTTATTGCATCTGTTGACCCCAATGTGGTTTCCTCTACATCAGAGAGATCGAGTGCAAACACGAGGACCGGTTCAGGGAACATCTATGGTCCGTACGCTCCAATCAACCCCACTTTCCAGTTGCCAGCCATTTCAACTCCCCTTCCCCCGATGATTTGTCCATCCTGGGCCTCCCCCACCATCAAAATAAGGCCACATGCAAACTGGAGGAAGAACAGCTGATCTTCTGCCTTGGAAACGTACAACTATATGGCCTTAACACAGAATTCACCAACTTTCAAACTCCCCACCCCCACCTCATCCCAGGTCCAGTCCTCCCTCTCACCCTGCCTCCAACCTGACTTAGCCTGTGCATCTTCCATCCCACCTATCCTCTCCACCCTTCCCAATGACCAATCACAATGATCTCCTACCTGCATCCACCTATCGCCATCCCATCTATCTTCCCCCAGCACCCCTCTTCCCCCTCCCCAGTCCTGATGAAAGATTCCAACCTGAAATGTCAATTTCTCTGCTCCTCTGATGCTGCTTGACGTGCTGTGCTTTTTCCAGCGCCACACTTTATCGACTCTGACCTTCCATACTATCTCCCGATCTGCCAAAGTTCAAAACCTAAGCTCAGAGAAGAGCAGATGCATTGAATGTGGAGGGGTAGAAGTGGTGGTGGAATGGCACTTCAGAGAGAACCTACTTGTTTAAGATGGGAATGGAATACACTGGAAGTTTTGGGGATGGGAAGGGTGGTAATGAGGAGAGGAAGAGGAATATAGTAGGACAAAGCATGTCAAATTTCACCAGCATAATATCCAGCTCTAACAGAATTGTTCATACCATCATGGTTCATATCATTATCATTGCAAATTTTGAAAATTGTACTTTTGTATGTTTGCACATGTTTAATTCCAGAAAATAAAACTGCAAACATTTTGAAGAAGGCTTGGTCTTGACATTTTGATGTTGTCATAAAAGATGATATTTTTAGGGATTATTATGAAATACAACAGATGATTACTGTATGAGCAAAAGTAAACTTCCAATAATTGCTTCCAATTTCCACACCCAACTTCTGGGGCTAAGCTGTACCAAATCAGACCTCTTGCTGCCACAACATCAATTCTGAAAGATTACGTTGTATTCTTAATTACAGAATATGACAGATTTGGCACAAATACCTGCGAGGGACTTCTTTCAGACATAACATCTAGTTCCATAATTTCAGATCATAACCGTCAAACCCAGTTTTTGTGAAAAGCAGCTGCTGATAATGATTCTGCTGTTGCCATTTATACCTTCTATCAATGGATGCTTTGTTTCTACACTTGGCCCTTTTGTCTGTGCCTGCCATTTAATTACTTAATGACCCTTGTTTTTCACGTAGTTCCTTTTATTCTCTCTTGCCCCTCTTTTTCCTGTTTCTTTTATTTGTAACTTGTATCAATTCTGATGAAATACCTAAAATACCAAATTTGTTTCTCTCTCCATAGATACTACCAGATCTGCTGATTGTCCCAGCATTTTTTGTATTTATTTTATATAAGTACCTTGTAGAAGTAGATTTTATACTAAGGGTAAGTGATGGCAGAGGGGTAATGTCACGGGACCAGTAATCTAGAAACCAGGTGAATATTTTGGGAACATGAGATTGAATTCCACAACGGCAGGTAGTGATGTTTGATTTGAATAACATTTTGAATTAAAAGCTAATATAATTGTGACAATGCACTAATCATTGATTAAAATCTTACTTGTATGGGTTTTTCTAATAAAGTGTCAGCAAAGCTATTTTGCACTGGGATTCAAGAATTAAATAATTATTTATAGTCATTGAATAAGTATTTTCATGGCATTTCTTCAGAAGAAAGACACATTTAAAGGTGAGGTTGTTCCTTAAGAAGAGGGTTAACTCTTGTCATAAACTACAATGACATCAGTTATCAGTGTAACTGATTGTATATTCCATTGTATATTCTAGTGAAAGGCCAGGGCACTGCTGCCATTAGCTGAGCAGTAAGGGTCCCAAAACAGCAAGAAACAATAAAATGATATGTCTTTGATGACACAAGATCATTTTTGTCACAGGCTTCTCTATTTACATCAGGGTATAAAGTAAATACCTGACCTAAAACGTCAAGAAAATGCAGATGCAAATATGTTATGCATGTAATTATACCATGCAGAAATTGTTTTTTGCACTTTACATGTGACTGTCAATCCCTGGCACCAATTGCATATTGGCTCATTATGAAACTTCCACCTCCAGGCTATGAATCTATGTTGGTAAATTTCCTGCAAATACACTCATTCAACACAGCTGTAAAATTAAGCCTATAATTTAAGAAAGCAGGAAACCAAGTACGTTTTGGTGTTTTATGGCTATTTTTAGAATAATTTTCACTTTATTTTCCTCATTGCTCTTTAAACTTTCTCTTTTTAGCATGTATTTGTAAAACATCAACATAAATCATATTGAAAGGTATTGATGATCATGCAACCTGAAACCTGCTGTGACTATGTGAATGAATGATAGTTAGTTGACTTGAAATGATAACAAACTTAATATGTAAAGTTTGGTGAGAGATTTGTGCTTTCCTTTTCTGATTCACACATTTCGACATTCTAAACTTTGCTAATGAGGTTTTCAGGAATTTTGGTTGTAATAGATAAATGGGACACAAATGGGGATACTTCCCTGATTTTCCCTCCACTTCCCTTCACAAGTCTCACAAAAAGCAGTTAAAGTTTTGCCACTGGGGTGAGGTAACTAGATTTATCAGTATAAATGAAGGTAGTTGCATAAGATCCTGTACAGGAGGAGTTCAAAAGATGTAGTCATTAATATGAGATGTGGTAGCAATGATCAAATACAAAACAGTGTCCTTAAATTGTGGATTGCTAGAATTACACCAAGTCAGCAATCCTGAAGCCATGTGTATTTATTATTTATTTATTTTTAAATCAATGGAATAAACAGAATGAATCATTCTTTTTCACACTTGAAGACTTAAACGGCCTCCCCATATTCTTAGAAATGGTGTTGCGGGTTTTTCAGAATTAGAAATCCCTATTGACAAATCTCCTTTTTTGCTCTTTTCCTCTCTTTCCCACCTTGCAGCCTCAGCCATGACTAACCCTTTATTGTAATTTTACATCACTGAATAGCACTGAACAATGTTTCAGTGTTATTAAGTGATTTTTTTTTAAAAAAACGTACATGTCATCCTTTCATTGGTTGCTGAATACATTTTATCCTCCTGTTACTACAGGGATTCAGAAATCTTAGATGGTTAAATCTTATAATTTAGCAGTGCAACATGAAAGTGTCTGAGAAGAGCAATTAGGAGGAAAGAGGAGAATAGAGAAGGCCCTTTTTGAGAACCAAGTTTGTTTTGCTGTCAGCATGATACCTGATCTACCTGTCTCTCTTGCATCACCTGAATACCACTGCCTCAGAATGGCAGCAGCTCTCCCCTCCAGCCACGTGAATAAAAGGCATTAACCTGCCAGTGTTAATCTGCACACAGGAAGTTAGATCACTTTCAGAATCAGAAAACATTTAGGTTCGCCAAACAAGATACTCCAGCTGGCTCCTTTCAAACACAGGAAAGATGTAAATCTGGATCGAAATGTGATATCTCAAAGTGTTCCATTCATCTACGCTAATCCACATAACATTGTGCAATCAGGAGGGAATGGAGGTGGAGAGAACTTTTTGACACATTTTCTTGGCCATTGCTGATTTAAAACAGAAACATGCTTTTCTACATATCATGTGCACCAACTTTTTGCCTGAAATGTTCCTGTAAATTAGTAAGTGCTTAATCTAATGAAACATGAAATGCAACATTTCATATGAAGCATTTTTTTTGCAGTAAGGCAGCGAGTACAACAGAGACATGCTTGTTGTGACTACAGTTAATCCTGTGTATATTTATTTTCTTGTATACCTGGAAGCATATGAGCATAAGCCTTGTTGCATTACATCTCCAGAATCATCTAGGGAAGGACTGTAAAGGCATCATTTGCAATCAGATGCAAGAAATAGGAAAGGTTAATCTGTAATACCGATTCCCAAAAAACTGGCTCAGTGCAGAATGAGGCTGGATTGGATGCTTTGGCCTTGTCGGCAACAAGAATAAGCTTAAGAATGCACACAGCACCTGCACCCGTGTACAAGGACGTACTGTGTATGCTGTATCAACTACTCTCTAATGCACTTATGGTTCAACCTCTTCTTGTCAATACTTTTGATATTAGTACAGTCATAGAGTCCTAGAACAGGAAAATAGTCCAACTCATCCATCCAGATAGCCTAAATTAATTTATTCCCATTTGCCAGCATTTGGCCCATATCCCTCTAAATCCTTCCCATTCACATATCCATCCAGATGCCTTTTAAATACAGAGGAACCTTGATAATCTGAATATCGGATTATCCAGCAAGATTGCAATGTCCCGAAGCTCGGCTAAACTAAGTTGTCTGGCATTTGATTATACGGAATTTGATTAACCGAACGAAATACTTCCTGCTCGTGTCCTTCAAGGTAATCGAAGTTCCTCTGTATTATTATTGTACCAGCCTCCACCATTTCTTCTGGCAGTTTGTTCCATACACGCACCATCTGTGTGAAAACGTTGCCCCTTACGTCCCTTTTAAATCTTTCTCCTCTCAACCTAAAGCTATGTCCTCTAGTTTTGGACTCCCCCACCCCAGCTATTCACCTTATCAATGCCCTTCATGATTTTATAAACCTCTGTAAGGTCATCCCTCAGTCTCTGATGCTCCAGGGAAAGTAGCATGGAGGTACAGTCTTAAATTAAAAGCTTTTAAAAAATACTCTAAAATATTTGCTGACATTCATTAACCCAGGGGAGATGTTTAGCTGCAAAGATTAGAAAGAAACCTGTTAGTGTGTAAAATATCCCAGCTAATGTAGAAAGGCCAAAAAAGCCTACACCCAAAACAGCTTTCCAAAAAAGGAGCCATTTCTCAACAGATACTAAAAAGGCTCATTTCTCCAAAGCTTCATATCAACTTTAACTATAACTGTCAAAAGCTCTTAAATGGAACAAGGAAAATAAAATTTGGCAGTAACAGTCGCGATCCAGTCTGCATTGTTGGAACTTGCATTAGTTCTACAGAGACAGAAGCATAATAATGTATCATTGACTTACTGATTTATACATAATATACCTGACTATGAGCAAGCATGAAATGCCAGAACCTGGGGCATGCACATGCGTGTGTTTGTTTAAACTGTGTGTGCATTTGCATCAAACGAACACGCGGCATAGACAGATCTGCTCCAAACAGAAAGTGGTTTAATCTCTCCCTGTGCTTGCACAGGCAAAACTGAAAGGGGAAAATTACCTGAGGAGAAAAAGAGCTTGAATTACAATCCTCTGCAATTAATTTATTTTTCTTTCATTCCAAAAACAACTGTATTTGTCTAGTTTGTGAAGTAAGCATTGTTTTAAAGTGTGCATAACAGAAATGATACAGTTTTGTACTTGGGATAATTTGATGAAAGTCTTTAGAGCACTTTTGCTGGGATCAGTTGTAAACTTCTAATGTGTGCCTCAGGAAATATTCAGTCCCACAGTACATATTTATTTTCCTCTCTCCCTTTCATATCTCTTTTTGAGATTCCAAGGAGCTTTGGAAGCATATTTATTCTTGGCTCAGTTCCAGAACAATGGGATGGCTTTTACACCTCAAAAAGGGTGGACTGCACCCACGATCACAATCACGTAAGATGTGATGATGTAGGGTTGGCAATCCGAGGCTATTACACCAGTCTCAATATTATGGAAGATGAGCAGGCATGGAACCTGGAAGCCTCCCCTTCACTTTGAAATCACCAATGAAAAAAACTACTGAGCTTGTTAAAGACACAACTGTAGACAATTTTTCATTGCTAACTCAATTTTTCAGGTGCTAGAGGGGAAAAGGTTTGGCCTTGTGTTTTGCCATATGTAAGAAGGTGGAACACAGATAAAGGACTGCTAATGGGACCATGGTTTTATAGAACAGCAGAGTCTGATGGTAAATGTGCACCATTTGTATGTTTTTAGGACTTAATGTTTTTCACAGTTTTGGAAGAATTAAGGAGAGATTGAAAGGACAAGGTACCATGTATCAGTGGCTCTCACTGATTTCTCCCTCACAGCATAGTCCTTCTCTTGCTGACATCCCAGTTTTAGTGACCAGTTGGGGACAGAAACCCTTCTCACACTGATAATTGCTGCCTTTGTACTGATGGCCACTAATTGGTTATCCAAAGCTTGATTTGTTGAATTGCAACAATGGTATTGGGACTAAGTAGAGCTTTCACTTGCCTTTCTGTCTTTTTTTCACTCTACCAAAAAACATAAAATTCAGCCCATCATTATCTCAATGTGACTCTCCAGATATCAGGAGTATTTTGTGGGCTATTCTTAGCTTCAGGATCACCCTGTATCCAGGTCCAGAAAAGGACTCATTGATAAAGGGACTTGCTCTGGTTCTTGGCAGCCCTTTGGAACATAATATCATAATAAAACCCCACTTTCTGACAGGCAATTTCATGAAGTTCCTTGAACACAATCTCGCATGCAGTACAAAGGAGCTAGGAGAGATATCCTCAATGAAAGTTAACAGTCTGCGTATCATCCAAAGAATCTTGGTTGAAAGCAATTTTCACAAAATATGTACCTATTTGGATCCTGGTTTAAAATTCACATGGTAGGAATTTTGTCCTCATTGAGAGCACCAGTTGCTTTTGTTGGACCAACATTTTGTTTTTTTTGTGTCCTATGAGAGCAGAATGCCTCTTCAAAACCCGTTGTTCCAGTAGATGAGGAATGGTTCAACAGCTCGTCTTGAATAGAGGGACTGTTATATCCTAAGAGGGGAACACATTTCAATAGTGACCCTTATCTCTAGATGTGCAGCTGTGATTCTAGATCGAAAGTTAGAATACATGGAATAGCAGAGGCAATAGATCAGCCTGTACAGTTAATGTAGGAGTTTTCCAGCATTTTGAACAATGTCTGGATGTTGGTAGATCACCTTTTGTAGCATTTGGTGACTTTGTCGGCTTTTTTAAAGAAGCTGAGATGATTCTGTGGCTATAGGCCTGATTATGAGGCTGAGCCACTTATGGTCATAAAAGTGTGGGTGCCAGTAAGGAGCCTGGGCTAAGGAGGCAAAAAGGGTAAAGTAAACAAGAATGTTTAATGGCTTTTTATGCATAATCCATTGTGATGTACAGGAACTATATCTTCCATTTCTTATTAACTTTCAGGGCTTTGTTGGGGAAAGTCTGTCAGGAATTGACATCTTAGAATCTTCACCTTAAATCATTAATCATATTATAAAGCTTCTAGAAATACTTAAATTTAAAAATAAAGCTGCTGAAAGGGTCAAATATCACAGTTTATCAAGCATATTCTGCGCCAAAGGAAATTAGAATAATCAATTTTCACATGCACACAGCTATATATTTCATTTTAAAAGGATCTGAAATGTAGTTAAGCTTGAATTAAATAAAATTAACTGTTCCTAATTCACAATTTTGAACATATTTGAAATTGTTGTAATGTTAATAATCCGTCATTTTCTATTCACCTCTACCACCAAAACAGTTGGCAGAACTGAAATGGGGTTAGTAAAACAAAGCATGTTTCCGCCTCCTGTTGTACCATGTGGGAGTGAGAGTAAGCACATTCTTCATGTCATCATGGTAATGTATTTACAAGGGAAGAATAGCCAGGTATAACCTTTATAAGATCATATCTGTCTCTTGATTAAATTTTAAAAATATCAACTATAAGTACTAAGTTAGCCTGGAGCACTGGTTGTTAGAGCAAAAAGATAGTGCTATTTTCTGGGTCTATAGACTTTGAAGGAGCTAAGATGGTTTTTAGTAGAGTGAAATGCTCTTCCTGTTGAATGTGGGAGTTTAGAGAGAAGGAAGCATATGCCAGGTATAGACAGGAGAGATCGAGTGAATCCTTAGAAGAGTGTAAAGGCAGTAAGAGTACGCTTAAGAGGAAGGCAAAATGGGGACATGAGATAGCTTTGGCAAATAGGGTTAATGAGAATCTCAAGGTTTTTTATAAAAGCATTAAGGATAAAAGGGTAACGAGGGAGAGAATAGGGCTCCTCAAAGACCAGCAAGGCAGCCTTTGTGTGGAGCCGAAGGAGATGGGGCAGATACTAAACGAGTATTTTGCATCAATGTTAACTGTGGGGGAGGACATGGAAGATATAGAATGTGGGGAAATAGATGGTGACATCTTGAAAAATGTCCATATTACAGAGGAAGTGGTGCTAGATGTCTTGAAACTCCTAAAAGTGGATAAATCACCAGGACCTGAGCAGGTGTACCGTAGAACTCTGTGAGAAGCTAGGGAAATGTATGCTGGGCCCCTTGCTGAGATATTTTTATCATTGATAATCACAGGTGAGTGCTGGAAGACTGGAGGCTGGCTAACATGGTGCCACTGTTTAAGAAAGGTGGTAAGGAAAAGTCAGGGAACTACAGAGCCTGACATCATGGTGGGCAAGATGTTGGAGGGAATCCTGAGGGACAGGACGTACATGTATTTGGAAAGGCAAGGACAGACTAGGGATAGTCAGCATGGCTTTGTGCATGGGAAATCATGCCTCATGAACTTTATAGAGTTTTAGAAGAAGTAAGTAAGAGGATTAATGAAGGCAGAGCAGTAGATATGATCTATATGGACTTCAGTAAGGCGTTTGACAAGGTTCCCCATGGGAGATTGGTTAGCAAAGTTAAATCTTAAGAAATACAGGGAGAACTAGCCACTTGGATACAGAACTTTCTCAAAGGTAGAGACAGAGGGTGGTTGCGGACGGTTGCTTTTCAGACTGGAGGTCTGTGACCAGTAGTGTGCCACAAGGATTGGTGCTGGGTTGTCTACTTTTTATCACTTATACAAATGATTTGGCTGTGAACATAGAAGGTATAGTTAGTAAGTTTGCAGATGACACCAAAATTGGAGGTATAGTGGACAGTGAAGGTTTCCTCAGAGTACAAAGGGATCTTGATCAGATGGGTCAATGGGCTGAGGTGTGGCAGACGAAGTTTAATTTAGATAAATATGAGGTGCTGCATTTTGGAAAAGCAAATCAGAGCAGGACTTATGCACTGAATGGTAAGGTCCTGGGGAGTGTTGCTGAACAAAGTAACCTTGGAGTGCAGGTTCATTGTTCCCTGAAAGTAGACTCGCATGTAGATAGGATGGTGAAGGAGGAGTTTGGTATGCTTTCCTTTATTGAATATAGGAGTTGGGAGGTCATGTTGAGGCTGTACAGGACGTTATTTAGGCCACATTTGGAATATTGCGTGCAATTCCGGTCTCCTTCCTCTTGGAAGGTTGTTGTGAAATTTGAAAGGATTCAGAAATGATTTACAAGGATGTTGTCAAGGTTAGAGGATTTGAGTTATAGGGAGAGGCTGAATAGGTTGGGGCTATTTTCCCTGGAACATTGGACGCTGAGGGGTGACCTGATAGAGGTTTATAATATCATGAGAGACATGGATAGAATGAATAGACAAGATCTTTTTCCCGGGGTGGGGGAGTCCAGAACTAGAGGGCACAGGTTTAGGGTGAGAGGGAAAAAACTTAAAAGAGACCGAAGGGGCAACGTTTTCATGCAGAAGTTGATGCGTGTATGGAATGAGCTGTCAGAGGAAGTGCTGGGGAATAGTAAAATTACAGTACTTAAAAGGCATCCGAATGGGTATATGAAGAGAAAGAGTTTAGAGGGATATGGGCCAAGTGCTGGCAAATTGGATTAGATTTGGTTGGGATATCTGTTCGGCATGGACGAGTTGGATCAAAGGGTCTGTTTCCGTGCTGTACATGTCTACGACTAGATTGGGTTGGGATATCTGGTCAGCATGGATGGGTTGGACCGAAGGGTCTGTTTCCATTCTGTACATCTCTATGACTCTATATGCAAGCTACATGATGATTCATTTCAATGCTGTTTTGTTGTATGTTTGAAAAAAACATTGCTAAATTTATTTTAATGAAGATTGTGCTTTTAGTATTCCTAACTTCTTTTAACAAACATTAACCCAATCATAAATGTTATTTGCTCGCAACGCAAAAAAGTTGCCAGAACTCAAAAGCTGTATTCTGCTATTACTCACACAGTGTGATTTAACATTACAATTACATTTAATAACAACTCATTAATGATTTCCTTCCCTTTCTTCAACCCCTCCCATTCTTTCATGGTGAAGGGGGAAGAAATTGTAACGATGTAACTCTTTATCTTAAACTTCGGATATCCAAAAGTGCATTATAAGTGAAGTACTGTTATATATGCTATTTGTTCTTAAGAGGTTAATGTTCATGTTACATTGGTTTCATCCATTCTGTTGGTGTCACACTCACTCTATGGAAGAAAGGTGTTCTACTCTTGCTTTTGGAGGGAGCAGATGTACCTATAACATCTTCTTATGCTCTTAATAATTATAGCATTCCACATGCTGTTGTACTTATTGCTATCATGCAAGTAACCCTCAAAATAGTGCCTCTCTGTAAATACCCTGCAGTGGTGCATCCTGTATTGTTAATCACTACTTAGGCCTAATCAAAGAAAAGACAAAGGAGATCCGCTGGCATCAAACTATCTCAAACAATTTTTATTCAGTACCACATACTGATAGAAGTGGCAAAAAGCACAACGTGCCAACAGCGATAATCTGGGAAAATACCACAGAAACAACAAATTCATGAATGACAAGATTAATCAAGTTTAAATTCCATTGGTTGAGGGATTACGGAGGGTGGGACATTGTGTGTTTTTTTTGCCACTTCTGGAATAATGACATGACAATTTTTACATTGAATGTAACAGATTATTCAGACTTCGAAATCGGGAAACTTACTTTATGTATTCTCCACTGTAATGTGTTAAACTCTCCTTTAAATGGTCTATTGAGAATAGAATGTGTCCATATTACCCAAGAACTAACCATGCAATAATATAACCAAGGGGTGCAATTGCATATCTGTTCTTACACGTGTCTTCTTCAATTTTCACAAAAGTAGACGGAGTAAATATTTGGTGAGGCCACATATTAATAGTTAAAATAACCTGCTGCTGCTGCTTATAGATGGTCCATCCAGGTGATCTGCTGTCATCAAAATGAACCAGTTGCATTTTTATAGCGCCTTTAAAATTGAAAGATAACACAAGGCATATTGCAAAATAGCAGTCAGAGAAAGAAATGGATGCCAAGTCAAGGAGGGACCAAAAGATTCATTTCACGGTGAGTAAATATCCAATGTACTTGACAGCATCTGATTCACTCAGCTAAGACAATTAATAAAACTGTACATGAAAATATGATAGCTGGATCACAATATCCATTTGTTACAATTGCATATAGATACTTTAAAGGCTTTTGAACCGAATATGGACGTGCAGCAGATCTTTCCTCTTGTGCGGCTTTCTAGGGTGAGAGATCACAGTCTCAGGATAAGGGTTGGTAAATTCAAAGCAGGGTTGAGGAGAAACTATTCCTCCCAAAGGGTTGTGAATCTGTGGAATTCGCCACTCCAAAGATGCTGCGACAGTGAGTAAATTTAAGGAGGAGTTAGACAGATTTTTAATTGGTAATGGGTTGAAGGATTATGGGGAAAAGGCAGGAAAATGGGGGTGAGGAGCATATCAGCCACGATCGAATGGCACAGCAGACTCGATGGGCCGAATAGCCTAATTCTGCTCCTATATCTTATGAACTTATGAACGTTCTCTCAACCCACTGATCAACAAAATGTTGCACCCAGCATGTAAGACCGTAAGAACAAGACAAGGAACAAAGTCTCACATTGATCAGTTAGATCAACGAATCATGAATTAGCAGTGAAGGTTTGAACCAGAAATTTCCATCTAAGATATTAACTTCAAAATTAATCAAGGTACAATAAATAGGGAAAAAAAATAAAAGATTAGAGCAAGGAGGGATAAAATAGCAAAGAATATAAAGGAAGAAAAAACGTATTACAGAAAGCAAACCATCGAGTGCACACTGACTCTCTGAAGAGTATCCCATACAGACACCGTCCCTCTATCCCTGTAACCTTGCATTTTCCATGGTTAATCCACTTAGCCTGCATATCCCTGGATACTTTGGGCATTTTAGCATGGCAAATCCACTAACCTTTATATATTTGGACTGTGGGAGGAAACAGGAGCACCAGAGCACCCACAGTGCTAATCATTGAGCTACCGCACTATGTTTATTAAAATTTCTGACAATAATTAAAATCTGAAGGAAATCAGTGCCAGAGGGGTTATTTGACAGTAATTAAGATTTAAAATGCCATAAGCTCAAATAGCAATTTCATGCCATTCCATCCGTTTCAAAGTGAGCATCTCTAGTGAAAGTACTAAATTGGGTGAAGACTAACTACCGCACTATTTGGCAGAAATAGGGAATGTGAATTGGGAGTGACTGTTTGAAGGTGATTCCACATCTCGGATGTGGGAATCTTTTAAAGGCCACTTGATTAGAGTTCAGGACCACCATGTTCCTGTGAAAATGAAACATAAGAATGGCATGATTCAGGAAATTTGGATGACGAGAAATTGTGAGCTTAGTCAAAAAGAAAAAGAAAGCATATGCTAGGTTTAGGAAATTAAAGACAAACCCCTCAAGTAAGTCAAAGATAGCAGGACAGAACTCAAACAAAGAATTAAGAGGGCTAAAAATGGCCACGAAATGTCTTTGACAAACAGAACTTTTAAAAATCCCAAGGCATTTTTTATATATATTGTACACCACAGATATATGGAGCAAGAGGGTAGATAGGGAAAGAGTAGGTCCACTCAAAGACAAAGGAGGGAATTGATCAGTGGATCCTGAGGAAGTGGATGAGACCCTTAACAAATACTTTGCACTGGTATTCACAAAGGAGAAGGACATGCTGGATGGTGAGTCTTGGGAATGGTATGTTAAAATTCTAGGCATGTGAATATAAAAAAGGAGGTGCTGCTCGGTGTTTTGAAAAGCATTAAGAGAGACAATCCCCCAAGATCTGATGGGATCTATTCCACAATGCTGAGGGTGGCAGGTGAGGAAATGATTGAGGCCTAGTACAAAATCATTATATCATGTTAACTCACAGGAAAGGATCCAGAGGACTGAAGAATAGCCAACATTGTTCCTTTGTTTAAGAAGGGCAACAGGGACAATCCTTATGTCAGTGGTAGGGAAATAACTGGAGAAGATTCATGATATAATTTACTCACATTTGGAAAAATATAGACTTATTGGTGATAGACAGCATGGCTTTGTGTAGAGAACATTGTTTCTTGCAAACTCAATTGAGATATTTGAGGATGTGACAAAGAGGATTGATAAAGGCAGGGCAGTGGATGTTGTTTACATGGACTTTAGCAGGATATTTGACAAGATCCCTCGCAGCAGGCTGATACAGAAGGTGAAGTTACATGGGATCCTCAGTGAGCTGGTAAGAAAGATGCAAAACTGGCTTGATATTAAAAGACACCGAGCAGCTGCAGAATGGTGTACTTCTGACTGGAAATCTGTGACTAGTGGTGTTCCACCAGGTTCGGCGCTAGGACTCAGCTGCTTGTAATATATATAACTGATTTAGAGAAGAATGTAGGCAGTGTGATTAGTAACTGTGCAGATGAAATAAAGATTGGGAGAAGAGTATATAGTGAGGCGGATTGCCAGAGGATACAGCAGGATATAGACAGGCTGGAGACTTAGTTGGAGATAAGGCACATGGAGTTTAATCGAGACAAATTCGAGGTGATGCATTTTTGAGATCCAATACAGGAGGGAATTACACAGTAAATAGCAGGACACTTAGTACCATCAACATATAGAGGGATCTAGGTGCACAGGTCAATAGTTCCCTGAAGGTGGCAATACAGATGGATAGGGTGAACAAGAAGGCATCTGGTATGCTTGTTTTCATCAGTCAGGGCATAGAGTATAAAAATTGTTAAGTCATATTGCAGTTGTACAGAACTTTACTTAGTCCATATTTGGAGTATTTTGCACAATTCTGGTCACCACACTGCCATAGGATGTTGCCTGGTTTGGAGGGTATTAGTTATGAGGAAAGATTGGACAAACTCGGTTTGTTTCCACTTGAATTTTGAAGGCTGAGAGGTCACTTGAAAGAAGTTTACAAAATTATGAGAGGCATGGATAGATTAGCCAGGGTAGAAATTTCAATTATGACTGAACATAGGTTGAAGGTAAAAGGGGGCAAGTTTTTTTTTTACAGAGAGGATTGTAAGTGCTTGGAATGCACTGTCAGAGGTGGAGGAGGAGATGGATATAATAGTAAAGTTCAAGAGGCATCTTGACAGATATATGGATAGTCAGGAAATAGAGGGATATAGACTGATTAGAAGCAAGAGGTTTCTGGTTTAGAAAGGCATCACATGTCGTCGCAGTCTTAGTGGGCCAAACAGCCTGTTCCTGTGCTGTATTTGTTTTTGTTTCTATGAGATATGATTGCTTAGAGTTTCTGGAGAAGCGTGATATCTCAGATAGCAATTTCTTAATTTAAACATTTAACTGGGCATGTGCAGCTGCTGCAAGTTGTTGTCTGTACACCTTTCCCACTCCCAGTCCCATCAAGAAAAATAATCTGGCATTGTTAAGTACCAATGCGCTCATTCCTCAAGCGAAGTAGTGGTAAAAAGCTCCAGCAAGTGTATTGCTAAACCAGATGATCACAAGTTCAATATCAGACGAAAACAAAATTTGGCACAGGAGTCATGCTTTTCAGGGTGGAATAGTCAGACATCATCTACCATCTAACGTCATGTACTTTGATTAGTGACTTAGGAAGAGGCAGTCAATAAACTGCTAATATATTACAGAACAGTACCCCAGATTAAATCAATACTTTCAAGAAATGGGAGAAAAGATTAAGTATGTATTTTATGCAAATTCTACATTAACTCTTCAGTCTTAACAAAACAAACCTCACATCTGATGTTCACTTTGAGGTGGCAAGGATGGTGTGGGAAGTTTGAAAATATCCGGATGCTCAAGGAAGAGGGTGAGGTGGTCTTGTTGAATGCACCAAATAGACCCTATTATATTTTTGCTCTTTTATTTAGTGCTCAGCAGACAGCAACGTGGGTGGTTGTGGGATGGTGACTGACAACTGGCAGTAGGGAATTTTGATGCTTGGGGATAGTGGTGGGGAGAGAAGTAGGGAAAGGAGGACCTCATACAATCACAAGAAAGTTAGAGAAGGTTAGTGATGGGGTTTGTGGGAGGAAAAGGAGAGATGGAGAGGAAACATTGGGCCACTGGGGCTAGAGAGTGGAAGTTATGGATTTCGAAAGGGGTGAGAGCAAGGCCACAAGCATTAAAGAGGAGACTGAAGGTTGGGGGGAGCATTCAGACTCCTGCTGGCCCGCAAGTAGTGTAGGTAACATGCACCAGATCTTGTGGACTTACCAGCTTCCAATTCCTTTTACAACCAGGTATTCTGATTGGTGGGAAACTTATGCTTCATGTGTAAAAAATTAAATTAGTTTTCCAACTGGAATGTGGGAATCTGATTTACATATGTTAATTAATGTCCCTCCTCTTCATATTTGAGAACTCACTTTGGACACTACCCAGCAGCAAAATAATAACAACCAGCATATATTCAGCACATATTTGGGGTTGCATTTCCTGCTTTGCCGTTTATAATTGCCTGCCACCACAGAACCTTTCCTAATTGTCATGTGGGGTTAATGCCAAGCACTGATGTTCATTAGCAATGCAGATTGTTACAGCTGTATAGGGAATGCATATGATGCAGCAGATATCAAAGAAAACTGCTCCAATCCAGCTGGTTTAATGGTGCATGCTGCACAGTACAGGTTGCCTCTCTACATTTCTTATCTTTTCAGCATAATGACAGGATTTGCTGACTCCTTCCTTCAAAAAGATGGAGATCACAAAAGGAACACCTGGAAAAACACGGATGTGGCCTCTTTTACTTATTGTCCTTCTAGCCAATCAACCTCTTTGAAAATCAATGCCCCTCAGCCACAGGAATGCTAAACAATTCTTTTCAGCTACCTTAGTCTTCTCATCTAGCTTTTCACACGCCAGGAAGTTCCATTCGCAAGACTTCTGCTTGTACATGTCTCCACCAAAACAATGCAACACACAAGGTGTATTTTACCGTTATTAAAAAACCAACATAGTTAACATCAAAAGATTTAATTAGCTAGAGAAGATAAAACGTATTTATCATAATGCTTCAATTGTTAAGGAACTATTTTCTACTAATAAAAGGTTAATTTTTTTTAGTAATCAAAATTATAATTCAAATGCTATCACTACTAACATGACTAAGTGTGAATGTTCAAAATATTGCAACACATTAAAGAATTCCTGTTTAAAAGATAAAGAGAAAATGATAAGTATTAACAATAATGAAAGTTTATCGAACACATTTTCTAAATGCAGCTAACCTCAAGGGTTAAAAGCTTTTTAAGATTGACACTGTGCAAAAAGTAATGATTTGAAAATGTAGACATGAAAAATTGCACACTATGAGTTTCTACTCAATTCAGTAATATGGTAGGGGTCTACTCTTGATCGTTATTTTTGCCAGTCTTTTCTCTTTCTGTTTCCTGTCAAGCAGCCAGTTTACGCTAGTCTTCATAATCAGTGCTGGCAGGGAGTTAAACTCTTGGGAACGTCACATAGCCAAAATCTACAATGTCCTCACCCAATGTCTATATACGTACAGACAGCAAGTATCCCAAACCTGGGAATGTTCATTGACTTTCTATTCAAATGCCAGAAACCCTCAGAACATTTGTTGCATCCTTACTGCTGCTCTGAGTGAACTTTAGATTAATGTGGCATAGATGGAGGAAAAATCAAACCAGGGATTCTCCTGGTTCATTTGGCTCAATTACTTGCTCTATTATATGAGGAGCACAACTGGCAAGTGAAAAGTATAAAAGAATGAAGCCTAAAGTTGCACCAAGAAATGAATTCTCTTTGTGGAATTTGATTCTTCGTTGTCAAAGATTTAGGGATACCATCAATTAGGTGATCTAACATTTTCGTTACTTGTTCAAACTTGACATGAGTTATGCTAGTATAAAAGACAGATGCAGACTTCTCCATGATTTAAGAGCAAGGTCTTAGAGGGAAACCACACTAAATCACTCCTTGCCTAATGTTTTCAATTGTCAGGTTGACAATAACACTTCACAACAGATTACCCCATATATCAGGCTTGCAAATACATCCAAAGAAACTTTGGCATGTTAGCTGACACCACAGAGATAGTGTAACTAGAATGACCTGGAACAATATGAACTATACTCACTATTCAGTAGACTGGATGTTGTTTATCAGTTGGTTTAACTATTATTTTGCCACAGAATCAAAAAATCATTGTCCGGGTCAACAAATGCCCTTAGTTATGGCAACCAAGAACACAAAGGGTCTACGAACATGAATAAAAATGTTTTTTTTCCAAAGGAAGAAGCGTGCGATGCAGATAAAATTTCAGTACCATTATTTCCTGAGATAAATAAAACTCAGATACAATCTTTGGCAGTAATTTCAGATATAGGCGTACGACTATCTTATCTATACTGATTATAACAAGGTCAGCCAGGTGGGCCTCACAGAATATGAGTCCCCTGATTGGGCCTGTTAATCTGGTCCAATCAGAGGCCTCTAGTTGATGGAAAAATACAGGAGGGTCAGATATCCTGTTCACTCTGACAGTTGGCTCTGAGGGAGCTGGATCAGTGTCAAGGTCTTTCCATGTTGAAATAAAAGGTGACCAGGTAATGGGATATCATTATGGTGTGGAGTTATTTCACCATCAACATGTCAAACTAAGTAAAGTGGGTCTACTACTGATGCATAAAGTGACTAACATGGTGTACTCAAATAATTGCAGGCAGAGTTTTAAAGTAGGAAATTGAAATTGTACTAGGTTCTCATTCAACTAGCAAAAGTCACATACTCAGATAGTCATAGAATCATATAACATGGAAACAGACCCTCTGGTCCAACTCGTCCATGCTGACCAGGTTTTCCAAACTAAAATAGTCCCATTTTCCTGTGTTTGGCCCATATTCCTCAAAACCTTTCCTATTCATGTACCTATCCAAATGTCTTTTAAATGTTACAACTGTACCTGCAACCACCACTTCCTCCGGCAGTTCATTCCATATGCACACTACCCTGTGTGAAAGAAAGCTGCCCCTCACGTCCCTTTTAAATCTTTCCCCTCTCACCTTAAAATTATGGCCTCTAGTTTTGAACTTCCCTACCCCAGGGAAAAGACTTTGTTATTCTCTTTATCTATGCCCCTCATAAATTTATAACCCTCTATAAGGTCACCCTTCAACCTCCTATGCTCCAGGGAAAAAAAGTGCC